>NW_015505195.1:5337501-5369756 GCF_001515645.1 Sinocyclocheilus grahami
ATTTATAGATGTGAGTTGACGGTTGCCTTTTTTTTTTTTTTTTTTTTTTCTTTTTTTTTAAAAGGTAATCTTGATTATTTTTTATCAATTTGCAGAGCGACGTTGCCGTTTTAAGACTACTTTTTTGCCTTGAGCTAGCATTTTAGACCATACTGTCATCATTTTACAACAGACAGGTCATCAACCCTTTTTCCATTTTGCCCCATTTGTTACCTGTACGCACTTCTGATTTGAACCTGTTGGCTGAAACTGGCCACTGCAGCACTGATTTGTGCTGTTTTTGGTGAGGATTTAGCATTACACAATATCTAAGTCACTGTGTTAACTTTGAAGACTTTTTGTACAACATGGTGCAGTGTGATCAAGGGCTTAAACTGAATAAGTGCCTACACATTGATATGCTACATTTTTATGTAGAAAAAAAAATGTAGAGCTGATTGTAACTGGCATGACCTTAGATGACTTTAAAGGGAAGAATTTTGGCTACTTTGCATTTGTCTAGTGCAAGTGACCAAATTGTATCTTACTTTTGAAATGTCTCCGAATACATTTCGTTACCAATTGTGGTCCACTCTCAATGTGAAATTAGGTGCTTCATAATGTGTGTATAAATAGTGTTTTCTTTGTAGTTGTTTAGCATGTGTGTTTTCAGCATTATGCAGATCATGGTGATTTGTGGTTCTGACTTTGTCACAGGTCAAATCTAGGGTGACCATACATCCTCTTTTTCCTGGACATATTCTCACTGGGTTTCTAAATTGTCCAGGCTTTGGCTTTGTTTTCCTATTGACATGCTGTCTGTAGTCCTCATGCATTTTATGTACACGTATTTGCATTGTTTTGACCATACTCCGTAGATCCCTGCTTCTTGTACGCCACGACTAATCGATTATGTACAATGCCTGCGTGCTATTGGTCTGATTTCTTTTCAGTCATTACCTTCAGCAAGTACAAAAACAGTAGGAAAATCCAAAACCTGGACATTTTAGGCAAGTTAGAAATCCCAGCCAGGACATGTTTGTGGAAAAAGGCAGCATACGGTCACCCTAGTCAAGGCTGATTTTCAGCTTTTGGAAGTTTTCTAAAACATGATACTAAGTGACTTAAACTAAGCTTGTTTAAACAAATTTTTGTTGTTTTTGAGGTGTGTGTGCTTTGGTGAAAGATCAATAACTGGATTACGTATGTCTTGATGCCTTTTGGATGTGTATGTCTTGTAGCAAAGCTTTAGAAATTCCCAGTAAGACCCGTGTTGGTGCTGTGTTACATGTAATTGTAAAATGATGGTCCATGTGTAATTCAGAGGTGCAGTATTGTGTCATAAGGAATAACTCCCTCAGGTCTTCTCAACACCAGCAGGCCTCATAGGACCGGGATCTTTAAGGTCACACTTGATTATTTTTATTCCATTCTTTGTGAACAGAATATACTATATATTTGTACCCTTGAAATTGCCTTTAATACCTCTTCTTCTTTTTTCCCCCGTTGAATGGGTTTTTCAAAACCCTGATGTCTTTTGGTGCTAAATGAAATGCTAATGATGTATGTAGATATAGAATGTTTTCCTGAACTGATGATTGACAAGACAGGTTTTGTTTTAATATCTTTTGATATTTTGCATAGTCTGTTTACCTAGCTTTAATATTCCATGCTTGTACTAATATCAGTGATGAAAAATAAATCGCACCAACCTTTTTTTATCTGTCTTTTTCAGTTTATTAAGTGTTTTATCAACCCACAAAACTAAGCATTCAGTCCTTCAGACTAATGTGTCAGATTTCTCCTTGCTTTGACTTAATATTTTCCTAATATATTGCTGGTTTAGTACTGTTCTAAGAAGCGAGAGGTGAATTACTCAAATACTTTAAAATTTAGCTTAATAAAAATAATATTTAATAGATGAGATAAGGTAATAGATTAAGTAACTCACAAGATGTTAATAGAAACATAACAGTAATAGAAAATGGAAAATAACTGTGGTGGAAAACCTTTTAAACTGTGATGCTCTGGCTTAGAAGAGTCCATGGAATTAGAAATAATTTTTAATAGCTTGTAGTGACTTTAAGTTTTAGTATCACACACACATATTAGTAGATTAAGTTAGATTAGTAGAAATATACATAACAAATGTAATGTTTGGAATTTGCATATTTTTATGTTATTACATTTACCAAAACTTTAAACTAAAATTTTTGTTTTATGCGTTTAATGGCGACATTTATTTTGTTGTTTATTACTTTTATTTTGACCGATTGAAGTAGTTAACAAACTGTTTATGATGACTTTTATTTTGACATCTGTGCATAGTTTGTAAACTGCTGTGGTTTCAGGTTTACAGCCTATTTTCCAGCCTGCTGAGGAAGCGGCACTTTACGAGCGGCACGCCGGTGAATCTGCAGCCCGTTTCACTCGCATCCCATCATAGTTTGGACTTTCAGAACCAAATGTAAGTTAAAGGCGTTGATTTGATTGATTTGAACACAGACAATACTTTATTGGTAGTTTTGGACTACACA
Source organism: Sinocyclocheilus grahami (assembly GCF_001515645.1). Lineage (NCBI taxonomy): Eukaryota > Metazoa > Chordata > Actinopteri > Cypriniformes > Cyprinidae > Sinocyclocheilus > Sinocyclocheilus grahami. Next base: position 5,340,018 of record NW_015505195.1, read on the forward strand.
TGTCATCTAATGTTATGATTTAAATGTTCAGTATTTAAAAACAACGGTTAGAATATATAAGTTCAGCATGAACTGTTTATATGAATACACTATTAAAAATTCTGACAGATTAGTTGAAAACTTTAACTGACGTTAAAGAGGAACGTTAACGTTATATCGGAAACCTAACATTTTTTTTAAATAACATATTTTTATCCCGTAAGTAACGTTGCTCGATTCAGACCTTAACCTGGATATAAATATACAGCCACACATTGAAGTGCCATTAAGTAGGAAGTAAAAATGATGATGTAGATGGGCTGAAGGGTGTGAATGTGTGTTTAAGGAAATGAGGCTTTAACTTTAAATGAGCTCACCCTCTCTCTCCCTCTCTCTCCAACAGCTTCAGCGGAAAAGTGTCTTTGGCTTTAAAGCATCGCTTTTGTCCCAGCCATGGCTGTGAACGTGTTCTCCACATCAGTGACAAGTGAAAACCTCAGCCGCCATGACATGCTCACATGGATAAACGAGTCTTTACAGATGAACCATGCCAAGATAAATGGGCCCCCCCCCCCCCTCTCTCTCTCTCTCTCTCTCTCTCTCTCTCCAACAGCTTCAGCGGAAAAGTGTCTTTGGCTTTAAAGCATCGCTTTTGTCCCAGCCATGGCTGTGAACGTGTACTCCACATCAGTGACAAGTGAAAACCTCAGCCGCCATGACATGCTCACATGGATAAACGAGTCTTTACAGATGAACCATGCCAAGATCGAGCAACTGTGCTCAGGTCAGTGACCAGCTGTCTGTCCTCTTCACTTCACACACACAACTTGAGCACCATTAAATTGCTGGCAGAGTTTTAAGAGTTAAACATAAAGTATAGTGGGTCCTGGATTGACTGCCATTTGCATGCTAATTTTTTCAAAATCTGGGTCAGCGGTTAGCACATTTTAGTGAGGGAATAGACAAAGATAGTACAGTGCAGGAAGAATTAAAGTGTTTTTTTGTGTAATTGGGACCTGCGTGACTTTTTTTTCTACTTTTAATGATTTTATGTTATGTTATTTTATTATTTGCTGACTGTGTCTTTATTCATGTGTTTTAAGGTGCTGCTTACTGTCATTTCATGGACATGCTGTTCCCATCATGTATTCCACTGAAGAAAGTCAAATTCCAGGCCAAACTTGAGCACGAATACATCCATAACTTCAAACTCCTTCAAGGCAGCTTCAAAAAGATGGGAGTTAGCAAAGTATGTCAACCAGTTAAATTCATTAGCGCACAAATCACATGTTCCATTTTGCTATGCAAAATATATTTATAATGTACGATATGTGAGGTGTAACTACTTTTTTACTTGCTATTTTGAAACATTTTTTGTCTCTGTGCAGATTATTCCTGTTGACAAGCTTGTGAAGGGCAAGTTCCAGGATAACTTTGAGTTTGTGCAATGGTTTAAGAAGTTCTTCGATGCAAATTATGATGGAAAGGAATATGATCCGATGGCTGCTCGGCTGGGACAAGAAATGCCAACCAGTCAGAGTCCAGCAGCAGCTACAGCTAACAAGCCAAAGAAACCCAGCTCAGGTAAAGAGAAAGAACCAACAGGAAGTTCTCAATACCATTGCAGCCTTTCTAAGGTTTATCCCAATGGGAAAAGAGCATAACGTAAATCTCCTACTAATATTTATATAATGGTTTATCATTGTTATAAATAATTATCAACATATCAGCCTTTCTGGGTTTATATAGTCCTAGTTCATATAGGGGCGTTATTGTCGGAAGCTAGCTGTCCTAATACTAACAGGTGCATGACAGCTGCAGCTGTTATGGATTATGACCCCAAAATATGTGGGCGTGACCCAGTCGCACATGCTTTAGCTGTTTTTACATGTTTGAGAATAACTGGAGCCTTACGTTGCCTGTGCATGGATTTGTCTCTTCGCTTCAGACACAGGCATCACACCTGCAGTCAAGCCAATGGCCCCTGTTGGTAAGAAATTGAGAACTGTGAGTTTTAGTTCAAGCACATTGTCTACAAGGTTGCTTCACCTCTGGGCATTTTTCTTACATTATGGTGATTCCTACATTTCCAAGTACTGCACAAAAGGACAGTCATGCAGTTCTCTTTTGGGTCTATAGCACTTGTTGGTGGAATAAAAAAAAAAAAGTTTTATTTTTAAGTTTCTTTTTTTTATTTCAGCTTCAATATATGAAATGAAACCATTTAATAATTTATTCAGTTAGTCAATTTGAAGCTAGAATAATAGACCCTTATCCTCAAGGCAGGTTGATGAGTATGTATATATAGCAAGGTGATGGATGTGGTCTTGATGTTCAGCTCCACAGCGTTCAGCCACAGCACCTAAATCTGCACCAAAGGCAGCTCCAGCTGCAACGCGAGGCGCAGGAACAGGCGGCGGCGATGAAGAGAAAGGAGCACTTACTCAGACGGTAAGACTTTACAAGAAATTTGGGTAAATAAAGGGTAAATACTTTTTTTAATTTGAGGTATTTTTTAATGGTTTTAATTTATTATAGTAATTTTTGTTGTTATTTAAAAAATTTTTTTATATATATATGTAGATATTATTTAATTGATGATGATGATAATAATAATAGTTTATTATTGTTATATAAAAATATATGTCATTATTTGCTTATGCTCATCTGAGCAGATAAATGACCTGAAGGCTACTATTGCTGACATGGAAAAGGAAAGGGATTTCTACTTTGGCAAACTGAGAAACATTGAGCTCATCTGCCAAGAGAAAGAGGGTGAGGGTGATCCTACACTGCAAAGGATTGTGGATATTCTGTACGCCACAGACGTAAGTGTATATAAGTGTTTAAAGACAGTCTCACACTAAACTGTCTTCAGCCTGCTGAGTTCTGTGGTTTTCTGTTTTTAAACAGGATGGTTTTGTAATTCCCGAGGATGAGGTGGGCGAACCAGAAGAGTTTTGACCAATACAGGGGTGACTGTCTTAAAAAAAAAAAATACCCTGCTGGATACACACAAATGTACATACTGGCTGATTCCTGCTGATCTGCTGCACTTGCCTTTGGTCCATCATTTTGGACTTTGACTTTTGAATGTCTTTTTATTCAGGGAAGTTCTATATACCTTGAATTTTCGGCTTTTTTTACTGACCATCAAAACAAAATTATTTTTGTGAATGGAAAATAAAGTACTTATCAAAGGCTGTTTGTATAAAGCAGTCCAATGAGGTCTGACTTGCCAATGACTAAACAAATCCAAGGTATTGTATTCAAACATGAGCAAGCCATTCTGATCAATTCATTCTGTAGTAAAAAAAAAAAAACGATACAGCCATCAGGTATGCTTTTGCTGTTTAGTTTCTGATCTGTACATTTGACTGTTAACTGAACCATTGTGAGTGAAGTTCACTTCCTCTAATACGCTCTGAAGCAGGATGTGTGTAATCTTTTGCATTTCCCTTTTACAAGCACACAAGACCATGAGGAACCACTTGACAGTCATAAGACTGTTTTAACTGGCCAAAGCTGTTGAGCTGCAAATACCACCATCATCAGGCAGTTTTTGATGCTAAATATGAGAAAGTTAGGCAGTTGCTGTTTTTTTTTTTGTTTTTTTACATTATTTTACATTTGGCATCCCACATTTGCGATGTATTAAAATCATATACTGCAAAGAAATGAAGGTGTAGAACCATCTGAAGGATGATCAGAAGAAATGGACAGCACCTGAGTTAAATATATGAGTGTCACAACAATGAGTATATATGAGTGAATACTTAGGACCATGTGATATTTCAGTTTTTCTTTTTGAATAAATCTGCAAAAATGTCAACAATTCTGTGTTTTTCTGTCAATATGGGGTGCTGTGTGTACATTGAGGAAAAAAAATTAACTTAAATGATTTTAGCAAATGGCTGCAATATAACAAAGAGTGAAAAATTTAAGGGAGTCTGAATACTTTCCGTACCCACTAGATATATATTTATATATATACTTAATGTGTGACTTTTGCATAAAAGCGTTCCACATTTTATAATTGGGAAACATTAATCATTTTTCCCAGGGTTTTGACTTTACCGAAGTTCCTGTTACTGAAGAAAGCTTTTCCCTGTTTGTTTGATGAAAATTTTGAAATTGATAAAATGGGTTATTAATCCATACAACTGCAGCAGTGGAGGACTATTATTCTGCTGCGTGATACTGCAGAAGAACTGATGAAGGCACGGTTTGATCTTCGGCTGACCAATCAGCAGAAAGGGGCGTTTAATTCCCGCCCACGTGTAGAAATCGAATATTCAAGCTGTTTATTCATTTTTCCACCCATGAACTAAAAACGTAAATTTAAGCCGAATTCTCGTTTCTCGTTTTTTGGAAAAAAAACGAAAAAGGAGCCGTTTTCTCATTTTTCTATTTTCAATATTAAATCAAAAAACGAATGATCGAATGATACACAGATTCTTTTCAGTAACGTTAGCTTAAATCGTGTTTAGGCCATAGACTATCGTGCAAAAAAAGTTTAATTTCCAAAATGGCACGAATAAGCCCTTACATTTTATTTAAATTACTAGCACGTGCTTATTTAGTAAATGTAAAAAAAAAAAAATTATATTAGGAAAAGTTCGATTTTAAGTCATCCTGCCTTTCTCCCTTTATGTCTACCAAAGTGTATACGAAGTATATCTGTCGCTCGACTTCCGGATGTCTCCAACCAGTCTTCCAATCACTGATTTTAATATAAAAGTCCCTTACTCAAATGCACTACAGGTCGTTTTTTAACTTTTGTACTTTACACACCCACAAATATTTTTACATATTACTACATATGTGTTGTATTACATACAACATATAATTATTGCTGTTAAAAGTGTTCATCGTCTGTTTGATTACGTCATTAACTGAATTTTACCATACATTTCTGCCATATGTACATCAATTTGACATAGTCACCACTGATAAGCTACTACTAAATACATTGTAGAAACTTAATTTTCTGTAAAGCTGCTTTGCAACGATTTGTGTCGTGAAAAGCGATATACAAGTAAACTTGAATTGAATTGAATTATACAGTGGTGTGCACCCCTGCACCCTCAGCACCCTCAGCACCCCTAGTTCCCGCGGCCATGGTGGGAAGATAGACTTGGCCCCCTACCTGTCACCCTACTGCTGCGTCTCAATGTGCCTACTCATGATACACAGATTCTTTTCAGTAACGTTAGCTTAAATCGTGTTTAGGCCATAGACTATCGTGCAAAAAAAGTTTAATTTCCAAAATGGCACGAATAAGCCCTTACATTTTATTTAAATTACTAGCACGTGCTTATTTAGTAAATGTAAAAAAAAAAAAATTATATTAGGAAAAGTTCGATTTTAAGTCATCCTGCCTTTCTCCCTTTATGTCTACCAAAGTGTATACGAAGTATATCTGTCGCTCGACTTCCGGATGTCTCCAACCAGTCTTCCAATCACTGATTTTAATATAAAAGTCCCTTACTCAAATGCACTACAGGTCGTTTTTTAACTTTTGTACTTTACACACCCACAAATATTTTTACATATTACTACATATGTGTTGTATTACATACAACATATAATTATTGCTGTTAAAAGTGTTCATCGTCTGTTTGATTACGTCATTAACTGAATTTTACCATACATTTCTGCCATATGTACATCAATTTGACATAGTCACCACTGATAAGCTACTACTAAATACATTGTAGAAACTTAATTTTCTGTAAAGCTGCTTTGCAACGATTTGTGTCGTGAAAAGCGATATACAAGTAAACTTGAATTGAATTGAATTATACAGTGGTGTGCACCCCTGCACCCTCAGCACCCCTAGTTCCCGCGGCCATGGTGGGAAGATAGACTTGGCCCCCTACCTGTCACCCTACTGCTGCGTCTCAATGTGCCTACTCATACTACGCCCTTAAAGTATGTACTCTTTTGGTGAAGAAAAAGTACACACTATTGAGTGTGTAGTAGAAGAGTAGGCAAGCTTTGGGACATACTATCACGTCACACACTTGCGTCTTTAAAGGTGACATATCATGAAAATCTGGCTTTTCCAGGTTTTAAGTGCTATAATCAGGTCCCTGGTGCATCTACCAACCAAGGAAACGTGAAAAAGATTAACCCAGGAACTTTGTTTTGGTAAGCCTTTTTCTGCAAGCGTCGGAGAAGAAGAGCATGTCTGATTTTGCTCCCTTGGTGACGTTGCAAAGGGATCTCATTATAATATTGCCGCCTATTAATCTGTAAGTTAATTTCCATTAGTACTCGCATGCTGACCACTCTGTCGCACCTGGCACAAGCACCCTGTCACTGTAAACTGGCCTCTCAATCATCTTGTCACAGTTAACATCCTCCACATTTCATTTCATTTAACTTCCTACCGTACTGGAGAGAAAAGAAGTAGCTCGTTGATCTGCCAGTCGCGGGTCTTTCATGCAGAGAAGCTCATATTTTCTGCATAATGATGCATTTAAAAGTTAACGACCAAATGGATGTTTATAAAAGTTCACATTGCTGTTGCAGATGAAATATAACACGGATAACAATAAATCAATATTGTTTTACCAAGTTAAATGTTGATTATTAGTAACTCAAACCCCTTTTTGTAAACCTCTCTACCATCGATTGCGCGCATCCACCACATTTGTAGTTTTTGTTAACCTGTTTTATTCGTGTTTGTAGTCCTGGACCGAATCCTTCGCCAAAGCGCAATGGTTTGTGGGCAATTTTAGCCATTATAGAGTGTGCACGAATCCACACTTAAAAAATCGCCCTGAAATAGTAGACCATCCAGGGACTTTTGGCATACTCTTTTCAACATACTATGCTTTGGGACACACTTATTCTAATCTCACATACTGTTTAGGATGGATAGTATGAACATTGAGACACAGGGACAGTTTAAAGTCGGCATGAAATGGAAGTTGATTGTCTTTTCTTCTCTACTGTGACGTATATCTGAGTGAAACGGCATCAGAAATGAGAGGGCGGGACTTGATTTCGTCCTTCGGGAATTGATTGGATCTTTGGAAGCTGGGGTGTTGCTAACAAAATGGAGGCAGATCTGAATGCCAGTTTGCAGTTAGTGGTGGGGGATTTCTCTCCACTGGATTCACAGCCGATACCCAAGCATGAATTAATGAATGAATAAATTTAATTTGTTTCAATGTTTAGGAGTAACCTTCTCCCTCATGACTGGTGTCAGTGCTATAAAGTGAAACATCATCTTCAGCTTTTCTCCTGTCGTTTATCCCAGCGTTTACCCCTCACGTCACTAGCTCCGCCCTTGCGCCATAGCTCGTGACCGGAAGAGAAGATGAGTCGTTTTGAGGGGGAGGGGAGGTTAACTTTTTGATTAAAGATTAGGAGGGCAAATGAATTAAAAAAAAAATAATGAAATGCATGGATAAATTATTTATAATAAACACTACAGTATTCCATAAAAAATAAGAATTTTCAATTTTGATTTCATGGTGACTTTAAGTCAATCATTAAAAAGTGAGCTCAGAAATACATCGCTTAGGTAATAGGAAGCCAACCTGGTATAGATTTGGCATAACTATTTATACACAGTTGCCTATCGAAGAAACAGCTGATTGCACCTAAACTGAAAACAGATAAGTGGGTATGAACTTATTTTGATCCTGACAGCTAAGGGGTCTTAATCATAATTCTTGTGTTTCGTGTGTCTTTCTGATTTCACTGGACAATGGGGAAGGCAGACAACTGCATGTTCATGGGAGGTGGGTCACTCTGTCATCTGAGTTTTTTAAAGGTAAGAGATTTAACACACCATGATGAAAGGTGCAGATATCAAACCAAACGATTTTAAGTCTATATTTTTTTTTTTACTTCTTATGGGGGGGAGACCCCCCTTAAATTTGAGCACTGACTATCATTTCAGTTTGTTATGTTTTTAAAAAGGACAAGTGCCGATGTGGGCCAGACTGTGCAAATAGGGTTGTGCAAAAAGGTATTCAGTACGATCTGTGCATCTAAAAAACAGCCAATGGCAGAGGGTGGGGAGTGCAGACACTGCAGAGGATTTACAAAAACAGCTTCGTTATGGAGTATCTTGGAGAGGTAAGCAAATTGAAGGGATAGTTCACCCAAGAAATGTCATTCCAAATTTGTATGAACACCAAAAATATTAAATATAACAGATAATATATCAAGTACGACAAAAAATATATTTTGAAGAATGTTTCAGCTGTTTATGTCTATACAATGAAATGACATTAAACCCATTTCACAGCCGAGAAATGGTACACAGTCATTTTTCAAAATACTTTCTTTTGTGTTCCACAGAAGAAAGTAAGTTATAGAGGTTTGGAATGACATGAGGGTGAGTAGATGATGACAGATTTTTTTTTATCCCTATAAATTGTTTAATTTGGCTGAATCCTATTCTGTGAATGTTAATTACTAACCTGCTGTCAGCTGTGTGTTGCATCAGATCATCACGACAGAGGAAGCAGAGAGAAGAGGAGTGGTGTACGATAAGCAGGGCGTCACCTACCTGTTTGATCTGGACTATGTGGATGATGTCTACACCATTGAAGCAGCTCGTTACGGAAACATCTCTCACTTTGTCAACCACAGCGTGAGCACTAACTAGCTGTACACATCATCTGGCCTCTCTATCAAGTAATTTGGAACGGATTCTTGTAAAGTGATATTTATTTATAAAAGGTATGTTGCATGAATATGTGTTTTCTTGATGTTAATAGTTAACAAATTTGGGCATTATAGTAACCAGTATTCATATATAGATATTTTTTGGGATATTTAAAAACATTCAGTAGAAAACAAATAAAACCTATTTTTAAAAAATTACCCCTTTGGGGCCAGTAAGAGTTTTTAAAATATTTATTAAATTGATAAAAAGTGACAAAGACACTGTTACAACAAGTTCTGTTCCAGTTTTCACAAAAAATATTAAGCAGCACAACTGTTCTCAGCATTGATAATAATAAGAAATGTTTCTTGAGCACCAAATCATGATATCTGAAGGCTCATGTGACACTGAAAATCCTGGGGAGTGGCTGCTGAAAATTCAGCTTTGCCATCACAGGAATAAATAAAAATCTATTAAACAGAAAACAGTTACTTATCCTGTCTATTTTAAATAAATAAAATCTATACAAATATAAATCTATTAACATTATAACAGTAAAACTTCACAAAGCATGAAATTAATAAATCTTTACCATTGTTTTCCCAGTGTGATCCAAACTTGCAGGTCTATAATGTTTTAATTGACAACTTAAATGAACGACTTCCCAGAATCGCATTCTTTGCAAAACAAGGGATCAAAGCAGGAGAAGAGCTCACCTTTGACTACAAGATGACTGGCAGGAAATTTGGCTTTTATTTGGCTTTTTCTTACATTTTTGGGAGAGAGACTATTTAAAGGAAATATAAAAAAAAAACAATATTTATATATTAACATAAAAGATATTATATACTAACATTTATTGTAAATGCCTAATGAGTACTACTAATTTTTGCTGCAGTTGATCCAATAGATGCAGAGAGTTCAAAAATGGACTCAGACTTAAAGAAGTCTGAGTAAAGAACTCCCGGAAATATTTGTTTTAATCCAGATCACACACAAGCAGTTACTACATGTCTACATGTCAAGTTCTTTACACATTTCATGAAATATATTTTTGTAAATGTTTATTTATTCTTTAATTTGTGTGTGTGTGTGTGTGTGTATACTTTAAATAGATTTCAACTTTTTTTATTTGTGATGTTCGTTGGCTTTTATTCATTCAGTTAATCATTAATTTGATCCATTTTCAGCACTGTTTTAATAAAACGTTTTCCCACATTGATTATGCCTGTTTTTATCTTGTTTTATTAAGCAAATAAAATATTAAATTTGATAGTGTGTGTGGACTGTGGAGTAATATGTATTCTCACGTCAAGTATGTTGCTTACCGGTATTTGTAAATATCTATATTTGCCACCAGATGGTGCTATTGTATTCATAACACCTTTGGATTAATGTAAACCAAATTTTTACAGATGAAATTGCAACAAGGGAGTTACACACAACAAAAATCCTCAGAAGGTCTAAAGTTTGTGAAAATTACAAAGATAACCATGTGAGGGTTCTTATTATAAATTGTTTTTATTAGAAATATCAAGTCTGAATATCAAAACTGCCCGGTCCTGCAGATTTACTTTATACAACAGTAGGAAGATCAGGCTCTTTCTTTCAGAACATGCAACACAACTCCTTGTTCAAGCTCTTGTTCTATCCAGGCTGGACTATTGCAATGCTCTCTTGGCAGGTCTTCCAGCCACTTCTATCAAACCTCTACAATTAATCCAAAATTCCGCTGCAAGATTAATCTTTAATGAGCCGAAAAGAACGCATGTCACACCTCTGTTCATCAGTTTGCACTGGCTACCAGTAGCTGCTCGCATTAAATTCAAGGCATTAATGTTTGCCTACAAAACCACCACTGGCTCTGCACCCATTTACCTAAATTCATTACTTCAGAGTTATGTGCCCTCTAGAAGTCTGCGTTCTGCAAGTGAACGGCGTATTATGAAATCACGTATAAATCACTTTCACTGACTTTTTCATTAACTGTTCCCTCCTGGTGGAATGACCTGCCCAACTCAATCCGAGCAGCTGAGTCCTTAACCATCTTCAAGAAACGACTAAAAACACATCTGGTTCCACCTTTATTTGAGCCTCTAACTCTAACACTTTCTATTCTACTTTAATTCTACTTTATATCTTCTTTTAAATTTTTTATTTAAAAAAACAACAAAAAACAAACACTAGCTTTCTGTTTTCTATTCTATCTACTTGTTTTTCTTTCTTTGTGTGTGTGTGTGTGTGTATGTATGTGTGTGTGTGTATAATATATATATATATATATATACACCTTGTTACGTGTACTGCGTTAGGCTAACCGAGACTTGTCATTTGCACTTATATATTGTTGCTCTTTTGTTAGTTTTGACTGCTTTTATTGTCCTCATTTGTAAGTCGCTTTGGATAAAAGCGTCTACTAAATGACTAAATGTAAATGCAAGTCAAAACAGATTGTACTTCAGTTTCTTTTAAAGTTACTGAAGGATTTCATGAGTGGGATTTTCCATCAGATTGTTCCATAAATGTGAACTGTATACACACAAGGCTGCTGTCTTAATACATTTAATATACAGCGTATATAGCTATAAAGCTACGAGACAAAACAGCAGTAAGTGGCACATGTGTAGTGAATATGGGAGAAGCTGCAGTAGAACCTTACAGATAGAGTCATCTAGCCTCGCTTGATCTGTGGCCCGAATCCCCAGCTTGGGCCAGAGAGAGACAGTCAGCTCAGCTTTAACCTCCCATGAGGAAGTGAGATTCCTCCAGGCCAGCGCTTTTTCTTGTCCCCCTCTCTCTCTCTGTTGTTGAAGTCTTCCTTCCTGCTATCATTCCGTTCATTTATATATCCATCTCTTTTTCACAGCAATCTTCTCCTCTGTAGAACCTAAATAAACTCTTATGATATTCTCCTCTTTCAGTCTACTATGAGTCTGAGAGCGAGTGGTTGCCTTTATTGGATTTGTTGTGGATCAAACCTCACTAAGTGCAGACTGGCAAACAATCAGTTGACCTCACACATATGGTCTGAGCATCTAACCATGGCAAATCTCAGGCCGAGTGGACTAATGTTCATCCACCGCATGCTGCTCATCACTTCACATTTGAACTCCTGTGGAACCTCTCTGTCAACTTTAGATTAAAAGTTACATATCATGAAAATCTGGCCTTTTCAGGTTTTAAGTGCTATAGTCAGGTCCCCAGTGCATCTACCAACCAAGGAAATGTGAAAAAGATTAACCCAGTAACTTTGTTTTGGTAAGCCTTTTTCTGCAAGCTTCTGAGAAAACGAGCGTGTCTGATTTTGCTCCCTTGGTGACATGGCAAAGGGATCTCATTATAATATTACTGCCCCTTAATCTCTAAATTTACACTCAAGGTCCCATCATTTTGATTTCACAAGCGACAACGGTGTACCAGTTCTAATGCCATGGCGAAATTTTGAGCAAAACATGCTAACTGTTCTGTCTTTGGCTGCACAGACGAGTACAGAACACCATTTAGAGTCCCAGCCTAAGAGAAGACGAGAGCAGTGGAATTATTGATTTATTTAATGTATATTGCTGCTGCCACACAGATCTAAAATAAACATGCGATTTATTTCCCAGCTGTTTACCTTCACAGACATAACCGACTGTTTTTGTAACTCGTTTGTTGTTAAACGTAAATTTGTGTGTGAATGAGAACTTAGTTTAATACTCACATGCTGTGTGGTGGCCGCTTTCTGTACGTGTGCTTCAGATGTGTGCTCTCAGAAAACCGTATATAAGAAGTTTAAACTCTGGTTAAATATGGTTTAAAACGCATGATTTCAGCGAAATAAACATAATAATCAGAACCAAAACAGATGTTTTTTAGCAGGTTGAGCTGTAATGGCACAGCTCTATTCTGGAAAAGGGGTCGGGGAGCAGCAGCTCATTTGGATTTAAAGAGCCAGGCACGAAAAACAGCTTGTTTCTGCTTCCACTCAAAATAGGCATTTTCAAAATGATATAATAAATGATCTGTGGAGTATTTTGAGCTGAAACTTCACAGACACATTCTGGGGACACCAGAGACTTGAATTACATATTGTAAAAAGGGGTATAATATGTCTCCTTTAAAATATTACTCAGGTGGCTGTAGAGACATCAAACCAGCCTGCTACAATATGATGTTATTAGATGCTCATGCAAATATTCTGTAATTGGAAAGATTAGAGGAACAGTGTGAGGATCTGAATGAACATATTTGTTTTCACTTGAAAATCTGATGTGAAGTTTATCTGAATTGTTGGTCTATCAAGGGGAAATGTCTGTCCAGTTTAGTTCAGTGTTACTCTGGCACATTTTACTGACTCACTCTAATCCTTCTGCAGTGTGGACCATCAACCATAAGTATCAGGCAGATTAAGGTCAAAGGTCAACTCATAATCCAAGCGTGTGAACCTGAGGCGTCAGCGAAATGGAAAAATTCAGGATACAGACATGTTGACAAAATAATGAAGACTCCACTCTTCAAAATATTGCTAACTCAGTCCTGAACTAAGTTTCTTACTGCACTGTGTAAAGGTCACACAACATTAGTCAAAAATGCAACAAAAGTAAACTTTTATTGTCATGTTGAAAAAAAAAAGTCCTGTTGATTTACAGATCAAGATATCTGAAAGCCCCAGCCCCTTCATTCATCATGCATTCACAAATAAACAACTCCCGAGTTGCTCAACTAAAATTTCAGTCCCATGAATTTCATTCCATGATGGATGGTGTCTATTGCTCTTGTAATAGTTAGCTGTATGAGTGGCTTTTTATATCCTGAAGCTGTTTTATAGGATTTTTTTCATTCATTCAGCAGTTCAGTGAGCTGACATGATAAAATCACACATTCATTCATGTTCATATATTATAATTTGTCAATTACTAGAGATTAAACAGACATACGGATCAAATCAGGCACTATTAATAATTACTATAAAAGGCAAAAAATTAAGACACAGGTATTAATAAATCTTTCCATACACTGAATTAAAATATGTTTTTGCCTGCTAAATTAGGTGCATTGTTTTGAATAATTAAACTCAAACTCATCTTTAGTCTGTAACTGCTTTTCAAAATGGATGTCATGGGTTCACCTTAATACAGTTCTTTCTTTATGCAATTTAATTTAACTAAAAGTATGCAATTCTTTGTGCACAAACGTTTTGCTGTAGTTTTATAAAATTTGGGGGGTTGGAGACTTGCAGATAAAAATAGAATTGCAGATAAAAAATTATTGATTAGCTAAATTGTTAACACTAAAATGGTCGATTGGTGTTTAAAATCCAAGGAGCAACTTGAATATCAACATTCATTAGCCACATATATTTCTAATTGTTTTTTTTAAACAAAAATGATTCATTTATATTCAACAATCAATGTAACACTGGAATTGCCAAACAATGACTGATGTCTGTTTTAATGTAGGTAATGTGGTAAACAAAATCTATTCCTTTTTGAGTGTTGGTTATGATCTATATTCCCTGTTGATTTGAATCAACATTATGTCTTATTTAAAGGTGGGGTAAGCGATTTTTCAAAAACGCTTTAGAAAACTGATTCGGGCAGAATAGCAAAACAAACTTGTAGCCAATCAGCAGTAAGGGGCATGTATACTCATGATGTGGAGGAGAGAGCTTTCAGTGCACAGGACGGACATTAGCGAACCGAGCGACAAAAAGATTGAGATGGCGGATAAGAAACAAAAGAGGAAACCGTCTGTGGAACAAAAGAAGGCTTAAGGCAATAAGGCAAGAAGTAGGACCCGTGTAAATATCGGATCAGCTTTCCAGCGCTGGAGAGAACTCAAGGAGCGGAAGGCCTGCGATTGGACTCCGAGGTTGCTTAGTTTCTTCTCGATAGGTGAGTAACACCGTGTCTGTACTAGACAGACAAATAAAGTCTGTCTAGTACACTGGACGCAACAAAGCGACCGTTGAAAATCATTTTAAATTTGTGTCAATACGTCATAAATAGAACGCAGCAGCAGTTTTCTGTCAGTTTTTTGTCGTGTTGTGCCGCGCCGCAGCATCACTGATTATGAGTTCTATAGTATTTTGTCGCGCCGCACCACTCGCGTCCGGTGTAGACACGGTGTAACATTGGTTTTGTGGTTTTGCTTTGTTTCACAGAACTAATCGTTGCCTGGGTTGCGTACGCATATGTGGGGCAGAGCTATCAAAATAGGGGTGAGACCCTTTTGGGGTAGGGGCGTGTTTGTTTTGGTGATTTCAAATGTCAACATTGGCTACCAGAAATCGCTTACCCCACCTTTATTTAAGGCTCAGCTCTTCTTAATCTTTACAGTTGTGTTGTCGCATTGAAAATGTGAAGTTTTAGTGGATCAACTACAGGAGTGGTTCCTATCAGAGGCTGTATGTCTGACCTTTCACCTTTGCTTTGTTCCTCATGAGTACCCAGTTCCGTCCACACACTCGTACTCAGCGTAAACACTCACACACACATGCATGGTAAAAAGTTGATGATCAAGGGCCCTAACCCCACCCTTCACTCCGCCCCCCACTTGAAGTTAGTGCGTTGTCCATATAATACACATGAAATTACACAGAGGTTCACAGTTATTTTACAAAAGATAAGATGCCTGAAGCAACTAAAAATGTTCTACCAGGCATTTTTGCTCGTTACAAAATCACATTCTTTTCACCCAACCCCAACACCGACCCAAGCGATTTCCTATTCACAGGTGAATACAACAATAGCCCAAACGGTCATTCACATACTGTCCCCCACCCCGATCCCGCCCAAGGACAAGAAGAAAAAAAGTCTCAAAGAAATCCTTAAGAATCCAAGAAGTTCCTTTTAATTCCACGGAAAATCAGTGTCTCTCTGTTGTTGTTTTTTTTTCTTCCGCAAATTCAAGTCTCTCCAGAGAACAGAGCAAAATTGTACACTCCCGTGTCTCAGTTCACAAATTCAATAACACAGCCGATGCAGCTGTCTTCTTACCCCGCAACCTGTAGGCTTGTGAAGGGCAGCAAGATGTGTCCTCTGATAATCCACAAATACACAGTGTTGTGTTTTCCCCAGCATATGTTTTTGTATGATTTATTGGTGTCTACATAAGCATAGAGCTTTCAGATCATTCTTGCATTGGTAACATTAAACCTTGGTAATGGAGTAAGGCATAAAATGCAGATAACAGAAATAATTCTTCCTCTTCTTCTGTTCATCATAGATGTTTTTCTGTGTTCTAGCAATGACAGGTTTTAGAAAAAGAAAGTCTGATCACTCCAACCAATTCCATGCCTACCCTGCAGAGAGATCTCATTGAACATTCACAGAAATATTACAATCTGTCCTGTCTGCATTGGTCAGCATTCTGATTCAAGTCAAAATATGCCAGAGAAATCATGTGACTGATCAATGATTTCTTGAGTTGTGTGCAAAATATTAAGGGAAATTCACTTGACATCGAACGGATTCCGGAATTTAGTTCACCCACTTGTTAGCTCCTAATGAAATGGAATACATTCCATTACCAGCTTACACTTTTTTTCCCTTATCTCAAACACATTCATATTTTTATTACAAGATTAAATTTAGATTTTTGTTTGATTTCTGCTAAACATGAGGCCGAATCACACTGTCAGACTAATCCAGCACAAACATTCAACTTTAGGTTTCTCCTTACTACCTGACCAACTTCTTCTTTTCAGGAATCCACATATCATGTGTTAGTATGTAACACAGTAAACTAAAATACCTCTAATGCAACCTACCTTTCACTGACATATGATTGAAAATGTAAAAGGCTAAAGTAATTAACGTCCAAGATACATGTATGAAAATCACATATTAAAAACATTTTGATTTTGTCTAGATCCAATAGGCTAGTAAACTTTCATTCAAGTAATTCAAGACGCAAAAGACTAGTAACTTCACCTCTACAGCACCTTCTGTGCAATCGTTTGGAAGGACAAACGATCGGTTGGTTTAACCGTAATACACCATTAACAGATCAGTATTTTCACTCAACTGTCTCTTCACAAAATGAGACCACTTACAGTTAAATACTTCACCTTTTCTTGGGCTGATTATTGTAAGACTGGTCATATATTCAGATTCATTATGGAAATTATAAGGGCATGAGTTATTTTGTGCAATGCTAGAAAATATTTGAGTAAACAGAGTTGAGAGAGATAAAGAGACAAATAAAAAACAATAAATTACAGTGAAAATGTTACTCAGGGAAAGAGCACGTACAAACCTGAATAGGCCATATTTCACAAAGATTAATATTTTCATTCAGCTCCTTTAATCTACAATCCCTTCGAATCAACTTTGAATCCCTTTGTTCCGGAAGTTGCTTTTGTATACACACTGTTTTATGAGCATCTTAATTCCTGCCTGATGGAGCCACGGGAAGGATTCAGCCCAACCAATTAGCATAAATTTTAGGAACTTAAATTTTTTGTCAGCCTCATTCATTCCTAGAGGCTTATGCTTGGCACTCGTTCTTAAAAATAGATTAATCTCGAGTTTTTCGCCTTAAAGATAAGGTAATACACATGCACATAGAGTATTTTTGAATCAGTAGTTCAAATAATATAAATTACTCTGCCAGGAGTGCAGCTGTTCACAAGGCATGAACAATATTTTTGTAAATCTTTGATTCAAGGCCCTCAGGATCCTGGTAAAGGGATACAGATACTGAGCCAAATCAAATGGTAATGTTTGTTGAAATCGATCATGAGAAGCCATTTGAAATAACCTTCATACATTCACCATAAAATAGACCAGTTTGGTTGATTTGTACCACCCTAATGCAAAACATACGGTTCCTCAAACCTGTTCAGAGTTGATTTACCAAACCACACATTAGAGTAGAGCCCATTTCCCCCTTAAAATCATTAAGGTGACAGTAGATGCTTATTCCGTGACATCCACCCTTTTAAAGCATCTTAAAACTGAATGAAAGGCCACAACAGCTCTTAAAGTTCATCCACGTCTCCCTCTTTAAAGACTTCTTATTCCCTCCCCCTGGCTGTCCACTCTCCGACCATCCAGAAGAGAGAAAGAGAAAAAAAAAACATTATGAATGAACACTCATCTTTACATGACACAGTAAGGCTCACGGGGTAGTTGAGGTGGAGTTCTACAGCAGGGAGGCAGGTGGGCTAGAAAGCCCTTCTTCAGGTCCTTGTTGAGGAAAAAGCAGATGATGGGGTTCACGCCCGCTTGGGCGAAACTCATCCACACTGTGGTGGAAAGATACCGGTGTGGGATGGTGCACGCCTTCACAAAGACCCGCCAGTAACAGGCCACAATGTACGGGGACCAGAGCACCAGAAAGAACAAGGTGATGACATAGAACATCCTGCCAAGCTGCTTCTCGGCCTTAAACTCCTCCATGCCTAGCAGGCGTCTGTTCTGGTTGTGCAAGTTCTGCCTGATGCCCAATAAAGTGGGAGGCATTGGGCCACGACCGAACCCTGCTATCCAGTTTGCGGCCGCCTGTCCTGTGGCTCCAGGTCCGTGAAAGGTCCAGTTTTGGCTGATGGCTGGAACCATCTGGACCGGCTTCATCTTTCGGTGCTTGTATTCGAACAGCAGGAGCTTCATGTAGACCACGTGTGTAGCCAGGATTAGCACAGCCAGCATCAGCATGAAGCCTAGAGTGTCATTGGCCTTGAAGTAGCGATGTTCAAAGATGCACTGGTCCTCCTCGCGGATAAACTTGTAGGTGCCAACGTCAAAGACGGGTGGGAATGCCATGGCGACTGACAGAGTCCAGACCATACATACCACCGCAACGCAGGTCCAGAAGGTCATTCGCTTGGAGTAGAAGCGGTGGTGGGCGATGGCCATGTAGCGTGTGACACTAATGCAGAACAGCATGAAGGCAGCATGGAAGCAAAAAAGGACGGCCATGAAGGCAACCACCTTGCAGCTGAGCACACTGTAAGTCCAGGCCGAGCCGTTCTTGATGGACACCAGAACAAAGGGAAAGCAGACCGCAGAGCGGATGGTGTCGGCGAGGCAGAGGTCCAGAAGAAAGTAGTAGGGTGCCTTGTGTAGGGCTCTGTCCCTTAACACCAGCAGGGATACCACTAAGTTGCCCACCAGGCTGATGCAGATGATCAGCCCCAGAAGGACAAGTTTCACATAGGTAGACACGGCCGAAGAAGGTGATCCACCCATCACGCCACCTGTAGTGGACACCACGGCCGCCAAGGGGTTCCCAGGCCCATCGCTGCTTGCATTTCCGTTGGCCATACCTTTTTCTGCTCAAATCGCACACCTCCTCCTTCAACTCCTCCTTTACCCCCCACTCCCTCACTCCCTCCTCCACCTCCGCCTCCTCCGGCTGAGCTGTCGTCCGTCCTCGTGGTTGCCTTTCGTTGTTGGGAAGGAGAGAAGGAGAGAAGCTTGATCTGCATTGCCCCATTTTTGTACAGTTCTCTTTGGAGCGTCCCTTCAAATGTGCCAACTCTTCTGGCCTCCACACCTATGGATAGAGAACAAAACATTTGTAACTCTTGTTTTCTCACACAAACAAATGCTGGTCTATATAGGCCACAAACACTACTGACTTTTGGGGAAAATATAGCATTTTTGTAATTCCTGAGAGAAAGATTTTTAGGTCAAGAGGACTGAGATAGCATAAAGTAATATTGATGCTGGAAAGAGAGAGGTTTTTCTCAGTACCACTACAGCATATTTTAAGTATTGTTTTTCCTTGCAAATAAAAATGTATGTTGTTGGAGTACAGAGGAGACCACACAAACACAACAGCATACTACTGGTGCCGAATAAAAACAGTAACTCTAGAACTACTAAATTCATAATTAGGCAAAAACTGCAAAGTAGACTTTAAAAATCATAACAATCAATAAAGATAATCTGGGTTTATTTACAATGTGTGGAAACACACTGGTGATCAAATGTATAGGAAAAATACTGGAAAATTCATTTTTTTTCCCTGGAAAAACTATTATTCACATTAACATTTTGTTATTTGTACCAGAAATGTTCAGTTTCAAACTACACTAATGCTAGTTGACCATTATCTAACTCTAGAACTACTAAATTCATAATTAGGCAAAAACTGCAAAGTAGACTTTAAAAATCATAACAATCAATAAAGATAATCTGGGTTTATTTACAATGTGTGGAAACACACTGGTGGTCAAATGTATAGGAAAAATACTGGAAAATTCATTTTTTTAACCTGGAAAAACTATTATTCACATTAACATTTTGTTATTTGTACCAGAAATGTTCAGTTTCAAACTACACTAATGCTAGTTGACCATTATCCCAAAGTAAAAGATGAGACAAATAGCAATTTGCTTTTTTGTATCTTTTTTTTCTTTGTCTAAATTTGCTGATTTATTGCTGTTTACAGGACTTGTCAGTATGTTTACAAGCACTTTAAATGCCTGCATTTTAGTCAGAAATAAATAATAATGGGTTGTTAACACAAAAAGCGGAATGGAAAATAACACTGAGTCTGGAGAAATGTGTAACCGTTAAACATACTTTAACATGTTTTAAGGGGGGTTGGGGGCAATGAAAGTGTTTGGGGATGGGAAATCTTTTTTAATCTGCATTGCAGGCGACAACGCTTCAAGACAAAGCTTTATTATATATAGTGACAGTGAAATCTTGAACTAAATATATAGATACAGCATGAATAATTTTGACCCACTTTCCCCAAATGTTTCTGGAAGTTCCACCTAACCCAGACTTTCTCATTTGCACCCACATACCGAAAGAGCAGACTCCGCCCTGGTTGATGGTATTTAGACGAGGGCATATACACTTGCCAAACAGACACATCCCCTGCTGTTGCGTAGAACAGCCAAGCTAGCATGATCCCACTCTCTCAATGTGAAAGAGCATTGATCCATGAATGCAGGTGTATACCTTCACCTGCTGTGGTGCTATTGGCAGCATTTAAAGAGCCATTTGTGCTGATCATTTGTGCTGAGAAACAAACTCTCACCAACTAACAGCCTCTGGTAGACAGAAAGCTAAAAGTAGATGCCAGCTGATGACAAAGTCACTGAGTACCTTAGTCCAGCAGGAGATAGAACTGCTCCGACCCATTGTTTTAGAGCAGAAACACTAATTCACTTGTGTCACAGCAATTACAGCTGCTTGTTGCTAGGCTACAGGGTCCTTCTGCCTTGTGCGGTGTATGTGTCTTTGTAAGCCTGAATGCAACTCAGAATTGTATGCGTTGAGGTGAGCTGAGAAGGAAAGTGTCACTCATGAGGAATAATCAGCCAGAACAGAGATTAAAGTGAATGTTTCTGTATGTCACAGAGGAGATAAAATGTTACAACCTTATCATGACAACCTGCTGTAACCAGTTTACAAATTGTACCACTTTACATCAGTTACAGGTGTTCATTGAACTGGCAGTTTCACTGTGATTCCGTTTCAGAAAGGTAGTCTAAGCATTGTTATTGTTCAGAAGATGTTTTCAATTGTAGCAACATTTAGGTAAAAACAGGCTGATGACGACAATGTAATTTTAAATATGATAAATATTAGCCTATGTCATGTAACGTATTACATGCGTGTCACTGAACCTCACCTTTATGCAAAGAAAAGATGAAAGGATCAAGGAATATGAAACCTGAACAACTGTTTCCCAAGTGCTTAATGTCACATTTTTCACTTGAAAAAAAGGTGGTTAAGTGACCTGGTATGGGGGGAGTGTTAACACTTTTATGGTCCAAAGATGACAATTTGCATGCAGTTCCCACAGTAAATGCTAATGCGCTCGTGCTTTGTTCTGTGAAGTTAAGGGCTAAACAAGAATGTGGCTTATTTGGATGTGTCAGAGCCGGTACTGTTATTCTTGTCACCTACATAAGTGAAAGTTCACCTCTCTCTATTTTCTCAGCTCTAGACAGACTCGTGGGAGACACGTTCACATTCCAAAGAGGGCGGCTGAAAGTTTCATTTGCTCAATGAAAGAGAATTTACCCTCCTATTCTCCACAATTCTTTGATAGGCCCTGTGATTAACAGTCTCTCAGCTATTCAGTGTGGAATGTAAACTATGTATTTTGAAGACTAACTGGTCTGCTGGCCTTCATATAATCTAATGAATTTAAACGCCCATTATGGTGTGGTATGGTACTATAGCCCCTCGGGTAAAATTAAGGCCCTTTTAATTAAGGCCCTTTCTCACTATATAGCAACACGGTACTTGCTTTAAGACCCATTTATCGCCATTACTCTAGCCCATAAGTTTATTATGCGCAATGCCAAAAGGTTCGATTTGATTCGATTTTTCTTGTAAATGTTACAGATTTGTTGCTATTGTCACATACATTTTCAGGCACATTACTTCCCAAATTACTTTACAGGTTTCCTGTCCCTCCTATTCTCCACAATTCTTTGATAGGCCCTGTGATTAACAGTCTCTCAGATATTCAGTGTGGAATGTAAACTATGTATTTTGAAGACTAACTGGTCTGCTGGCCTTCATATAATCTAATGAATTTAAACGCCCATTATGGTGTGGTATGGTACTATAGCCCCTCGGGTAAAATTAAGGCCCTTTTAATTAAGGCCCTTTCTCACTATATAGCAACACGGTACTTGCTTTAAGACCCATTTATCGCCATTACTCTAGCCCATAAGTTTATTATGCGCAATGCCAAAAGGTTAGATTTGATTCGATTTTTCTTGTAAATGTTACAGATTTGTTGCTATTGTCACATACATTTTCAGGCACATTACTTCCCAAATTACTTTACAGGTTTCCTGTAAAAAAAAAAAGTGCCCAAAACATCTCCGCGAATGAATACATTTGTTAAGATAAATGTGCAAATGGGCCCAAATCACAAAGATTTAGTGATGAAATATAGGCCTTCCTGTACTATTATTGTAAGATACCTGTCACTGTATAAAAACAAAATAATAAGAGTAAAAAAAGACAGTTAACGACATGCTGAAAATGATTCAATGAAGAAAAAGTAGCCTGTATTGTGATACATTTTACCCCATTATACAGTCCTCCTAAGGGCGTTTTACATAATGGTTGCGTAATATTTTATATTTACAAGATTTTAAATCAAAATAGACTTTTGTCACACAAATATTCAATAAAAAGAAAAAAAATTCACACACTTAGGACTGAACACATACACAAACGTTTTCCTTAAGAAAAGCCTTTAGCTCCACTGTACCCATTACAGTTGTCATCCCTTGGGTTATCATTATGTTATATGAATTATTCTGAGTCTTTAATATTTGCCTCCAGAGGTTTAGTGTGCTCTTATCTCGCATTAATAGTGAGAAGGCCTTCGATGTCGTTGGGAGGAGTCAGATGTAAAGGGAGTTGGTTGAAGGTAGAAGGCTGGATAGCAACAGCAGTGAATATCGCTACCGTTGTCTCGGTGGGAGGAGGCGACGCGGAATTCACCAACCAAACGAGCCTGAATCATTTCGACTCTCCCACATATCGTTTTAATACGACAAAGAAAGAACAATGTGATCCCGTCGTTCATGGTTAACTTTCATAAAACGTTTTCTTCGTATCTCCATCATCTTCATGTGGGCTATCGGTGCGCTTGGTGATGCATCATACCAATATTCATGAATCGTTTATTGAACTGGATCCTCTTTTACAGCGCGTGCGTTGTCGATTGTTTTACTTCAAACACATGAAAGAACATAAAAATAATGAATTACCTAGAACTAATGACGTGACCCGCACAGCCAATACGCAAAAGTGCAAATGACCCGTATGGACACTGTCAGAGCGCATATAGCCTACAGTCCCAGACACATCTTCTTGGATGTGCTGAGCATTGTGACCTGCATAGTTATCATTAAATATCATGAAGAACTAAATAACAAATGCATAAAACAGGCCTGCATTTCACTTCAGTAGCCTACATAGTATGCGTAATGCGTTTTTATTATATTATTTATTATTATTTAAATAGCCTACTGGAGCACTTGTATCCCCCATTTTATAGGTAGCCTAATAATGATAAACATCAAATAGGAGAGTCATAATGTGATGGAGCTCTTACCTAGAATTCTCGATCTTCCTCCAGACAACGGATTTTGTCTCGATGGTAGGACTTAACGGGAGCTTGTTGTAAATATATACAAAATAAAAATAAATACAAAATAAAAACACACACAAAAATGTGCAAATACGTTTTTTCGACCCGACACAACGCGTTCAAGGAATCGCACATGAATCCATATTGTAATCCAAGATGAACCTCGACGTCCTTTATGAACAACAGAGAATGAAAAAAATAACAATAATTAATGAATTAATTAATACAGGGAATGGTCACGTCTGAAAAATAGAACCAAAATCTGTTTCACTGGGAAGTCTTTTGTTGAACGGTTTAAACAATATTATGCCAGAAGCTGAAATATTACACACATACGCGTTTTAAAAAACAAAAAATATCGTTTCCTCTTTTTTCGTGTGCATGTCATGTCTTCGGGTTTTCCATAAAGCTAGGCCAAGCCTTAGCGGTATATTCCCATCACACGGTGACTAAATCAAGCAGAGCTTAATAGCACAATTACTCTATTTCAGCTGTGTTTTGTGGTACCGTTTAATCCTGAGATACAGCGTCAGTATCATTATCTTGTGCGCAGATTTAGATGTGTAAATAACGACCGTCTCTCGCTACTGGGCTACAGGACAAGGCTTCTTCCCATCTTCATTTTCTGGCTGGAGCCAAAGACATTTTCTCCCACGCCACACCGATACACATCTTATCTTCGACGGGAATAAATCCGCTTTATCACGCATCATCCCTCGGTATATCCATTGGCATCAGCGTTGTCTCACATACTGTAGTCATTCTATGAGGAGACATGTACACAGTGCATGTAAGCGCCCTATATATTTAAAATACATAAGCCTGGTACGATCTGTGATGCAAGGCGCAAAAAAGATGGATCACACATGGCAGTCAGACCCGATTCTTTGCTCGGGAATTCGCCATTATTGTTAGTATCCCGGTGCCATCGCTGAAATTAAGAATGGTAACGAAAAATAACCGAAATGAAATGGGTTCTTCTGTGATGGTGAATTGGAAACAGCGGCTCCCGTCTCTGCGCTCTACCTCAGTTTTCTCTGGATCGGATCCCTTCGGAAAAATCTCGGGATTTTTCGGCATCCTCATTGACGCTGTTCTCTCCAACATAGTCACAGTGGTGCACTGAGGTCACATAGATAACCACAACTTTTAAATGACCAGTGTTTTCAAAAACATAAAATTAGCATTTTTTCTCTCAAAAATATGGCATATATAGAGATAGCCTATCAGTAGGCCTGTCATTTCATTATTTTCAATTAAATGTTCATATTTGTTTACCTTTTTGAAGTAAAATTAATCAGGATGGCTGATGGAGCCCAACAATAAGTACATTTCATTAAAAGACCAAAAAAATTTATTTTTAATAATAGGCCTAATTATAATAAATTGGTTGTGCTTTATATACTTTAAAAGTACTTATAGCCTATGTTTAATGTACTAATATGTAGGCCTATAATATAAGGGCTTTGGCTATCTTAGGGTATTGTCCCAGAATGTCTTTACAGCTCTCCCGTCTCACCTCCATGGCTTTTAAAAAAAAAAAGTGAAAACAGTGACGTGACATGTGGCTGGTATTGTCCCAGAATGTCTTTACAGCTCTCCCGTCTCACCTCCATGGCTTTTAAAAAAAAAAAGTGACATGTGGCTATGTATGGTGGCCCATACTCGGAATTAGTGCTCTGCATTTACCCATCCAAAGTGCACACACACAGCAGTGAACACACACAAACCGTGAACACACACCCGGAGCAGTGGGCAGCCATTTATGCTGCGGCGCCCGGGGAGCAGTTGGGGGTTCGGTGCCTTGCTCAAGGGCACCTCAGTCGTGGTATTGAAGGTGGGAGAGAGCGCTGTACATTCACTCCCCCCACCTACAATCCCTGCCGGTACGAGACTCGAACCCACAGCCTTTGGGTTATGAGTCCAACTCTCTAACCATTCTCTAACCATCTCTAACCATTAGGCCACGACTTCCCTTTTGGGTCTTTGGCACATTTTTGACTGAAGTGAGGAATGTTGTAAGCCAGCTCAATCAGTAGGCCCTTGATGTGTGAGCGTTTAATCTATCTGTAACTTCCTGGTAAAAAGGTGTTTTGTCTCTGCGTGACACAGCGATCCGCTGCGTGCCCTCATGCCTGGCCAAACAGCTGCCTGAACCGCTGGAAGCCGCAGGAACAGATGGCCTTACCCGACAAAGGGAAAGCCGACCTGAGGACACACAATCAGTCACCTGAAAGGAATGAAAGTACAAAAAAGGCGTATTTGGTAATATTTTAAAAAGTTGATATCATTTGTAGGCAGCAAAAAATGTAGGTATACAATTTAAATATTTTATCAGTCAGAGATTAATCAATGCCCATGCTTTCCCTTTCTAATGGTAAGACGATTCTTATGTGATGCTTATAGCACTGCATTAGTGCAATCATGGTTACTGATATGAAAAGATGATATAGGCTATCGGACATTAAAGTTGAACATTGTTACCTCACAGAACAAGGCTAAATATACCATTAACATTGTCGTATAATCTGGTATGTGATCATCATCACCTTTTATTATGATTTTTAAAATAATGTTATACATTTGTATTAATAATCTTAAGACTAAAATAGCTTAAATCACTTAGCATTAGCCTCAAGTAGAAAAGGCTAATTTACTTTAAATTAATAAGGACACTACGTCTGCAATAGCGCCCTCTAGTGTGCAGAACGGTAGATCGCTACTGTACTTAGTTTGTCTTCTAGTGTTCTTAATCACCGTAAAGACACCGATGGCAATGTGGAGTGGTTTAAAAAAATGTTTTTTTGTGGTGTGATATGGTATGGTGACTTTACCTTTTTTTTCCTTTCTTTCTTTTTTTTTTTGTGGTGGAGCCATTATGGTGACGGCATAATGGCTGAATAGGCTAAATAAAAAATAATTATTGAATAAATGTTTTGTGTTATTTTAAAATAATATAATGTAACAAATATAGAAAGATATTTAAAATAATATTACATTTTATACAATATCAATTTCTATAAAACATTTACCACATATTCATAATTGCAGTGTTTGTCATTTTATAGGCCTAATAGAATTTTGTCACATGACATACTTCTGAATTCAATAACCTTTTATGATTTATTTTTTTTAAATAATAGCACAATGGCTGAACCCTCTCTTGTCTGTTTATGAATGCTTAATATTTACTTTCCTGTGCTAATCAATTTCTTCACCCTGAGTTCTACCTCAAAGGCCAGTTCGGGGCAAAAACTGTTTATTTACATGTGTTTCATAGTCTATAGAAGTGATTCAAAAGGTTTAGAATTAATTAACCTCCACTTCATCTGCTTCAGCATCCATCCCTCACCCATAATGCAGTTCATCTGTTCAATGCAAGGCCTAGTGCAAATAACAGAATAGTCTATAGCCTACTGATATAAATCAATAATATATAGAAGTGAAGCATGGAAATTGTTCACTGATTCTAAAGAGATTTATTTGTGATATGTGAGAGTTCCTTTCCGTAATTAGAAAGAGCGTTTGTCACTCGTTCCAGTGAAAGTGTTTATCTGTGCAAATTTTTAAAGGCATGTAAAATCATCGTGTGACTGTCGATTTTGAGTGACGCCCGGCGTTCAGAGGAAATCAGAATGCGGCTTATCAGAAGTCAGAACATGTCATGTGTGACATTTGCCAACCACAAAAATAAGAATTCTCATCAAAACAAACTTGTCATTTGCTCTTGTGAGGACAGTCCCATTTATGTAGATGTAATTTTTGTGTGTGTGTCTGTGAGATTGTAGCAGCCGTTTTCGTAGTTGTTTGCTTTATATTAAGCCAATTAAGTTTAGTCAATTGGATGCGTTGATTCAGCTTTATTGCAGTGTGCTTTATTATAAATAAATACGCCCCAAAAATTAATACTTAAGCGATCACATCCTGCTATGCAAAAGCAAAAGATTTAAATATCTGTTAAATATCGGTTGTTAGAATTTCAGATCAAAGTTTCACATATATAACAAAACACTGTGAGACCCAGTTTTCAAAATCCTAGACAGTTTCACATTTCGACAACAGCATTTGCGCTTTGGTCAGCACTGGTTGGTACTTCGTGTGATAATTCTCATGTATGAATATTGGGTCATGTTGTTTCAGTGGCAACACTACAATGTAGAATCAATCTTCTACATTTACAAACGGATCTGAATCCGCTGAATCAGAGAACACCTACAATAAGAAATACTGAGTCATACTTAAAACACATTCGACTCATATTTGTGTAAAAAAAAATATATCCAGCAGATATCCAGATAACCAGAAACATACAGATGTGTGCCAAGAAAATATCATACTTTAAAAATAGCAGCCTTACTGCTAAAGAACAAAAGGGTCAAACATGTTGCAGTTCTTGGCATTTTAGCTTAAAGATTTTAATGGTTGCCAAGTGAATCAATGCACTTTGTTTAGTTGATCCTCCAGGGATTTTCTTCAGCATGAAAGTGTTTGAAAGTGCAACAATATCCTCACTAAGGATCATTTATACTGTAATATCCCAGGTGAAAAAGAAATATATTTAAATTGTGCTTTTTCAGACATACTATATTTAAATTATACTATACTAAGTGCATATTAAATGTATTATTTTGAAACAACTTTAAGTATATTAAGTGTATTTTAAGATATGATTAAGTTTGATTTTAATCTATTTGTAATATATTTAATATATTGAAATTGTGTTAAATTGGAACCACTTTAAGTATATTTAGTGCAATTTAAGTGTGTTTCTTAAAATACATTTAAAATGTCCTTTTAATACTTCATGAACTACAGTTAGAGTATATTTGAAGCTTCGTTTTAATGTACTTCAAGTACATTTCAATTGTATTTCAGCTCATTGGAAATGCATTAGCATTACACTACTAGTATATTATAAAGCTGCTTTTTTCTTTTGGAGGTGGACAAGGAGATGGCGTAGGGATGGTGAGAGGCAAAAGTGCGGGGATGATGGCAGGATGTGGTGAAGGGATGGTGATGGGAGGATGACAATGATGCCCTGGCAGCTTAGATGGTGTTTGGCACATGGCACAGACCCAGAGCATCTCAGTGCTGACAACACACGGTGGAATTGAGGGAGCGAGGAGCAAGTTTTCTTCCAAGATTGACCAAATCACCCTCCATTAGGCCTGATTCAAAAATCTCTATAACAGAGGTGATACAACATGAAAATATACTTACTATTCCTTTGCTTGTCTCTGCACTCAGATTTCAGTTTGTCTTCTATAGCAGCTGATCTAAAAAACAACAAATGTTAAGGTCCCCCTGTAGTGAAAATCAAGTTTTTTATGTAGTTTATTTGTCTATGTGGTGTTTTTAATATGCTTTTAAACAAACCATGTGCCAATGGTATATGGTTTGAAACAGCCCTTGGTTTGCTACGTCACAAACCAATAACCAATCACGTCAAGGGATCGATTCCTATCTCTAGCATGCAAAATATACCAATACCAGCACAAAACCAAAAATAAATCAGAGCAAAAAACCCATGAAGCTGTGTTTAATGGGAATTTAGAACCGCTAACTTGCATTATAACCCGTGGCAACAGTGTAAAAGTAGCCCGGAGTCAGACGCACCTCTCCCGCATCTGCGTCGGCACTTCACACGCCTGTGTATGCTCGCGGGCGCGAATTAACAAAACGGCTGCATTCGAGTCTTCAAGGCATTTTAGGACACAACATAGTCAAGTAAGTAACTTTAACGAATGTTACAGTATTCACTGTAGTTGTCCGCTAGTAAAAACATAGTTTTATCAGTCATTATCCTTGTATGCCATTGTTTTGCGGTTACTACAGTTCAGTGGATCAGGAGGCGCTAGCTGGTGTGTGACTGAGTGGAGGCGGGACTAAGTTGCATATTCATAGTTCCGCGTATAGTAAATGAGGCAAAGGTGTAGAGTTACATTCAAGCTGTTTTAAGGCATGAGAAAATTATTTTCACAAGAAAAAACATTTAAATATGTAATTTTGATGATCAAAGATAAGTTTTAAGGGATAAAATATTTGACTACAGGGGG
>NW_015505195.1:5373709-5417717 GCF_001515645.1 Sinocyclocheilus grahami
TTTATGCATGCAACAGCCGGTCACTGGCAGTCCCTTATGAAAATGAACCATGGTTTTACTAAAGTGACCATAGTTCAACTGTAGTATTTATAGATTTGAATCATGTGTAAACAAAAAACAAATTTGAACCATGTGTAAACAAAAATATAACCTAAGTTACAATTAAGGCGTATTGAATGTTAAAATGCATTTTAAGCATAAAGTTAAGTGCTTATCATTACCCATTTTACTCTTAGTAATTTAATACTTTAATACATTTCATAATGAAAAAGTTTAGTTCAGAAGTATCAATTATAAATGCATAAATATTTAAAATATAACCATGTGTAGGCCTACTGCAATATAAAGTACATTAAAAACCCACTAAAAGTGTAATCATTTTGTTATGTTCTTACACAAAGTAGACATAAAATATACTTTAAGTAAGGGTACACTGTAAAATGAAGAAAATATATTGACAGAAACACACAGCAAAGATATTAAAGGGATAATTAAACCTAAACTGAAAATTTTCAAATTTCTAACTCACCCTCATGTCGTTCCAAACATGTGTGACATTCTGTGTGATATTATGAAGAATGCTGGGGTTCAAACATCACTGGATTTTCATTGTATGGACAGTGGACTTTTTATTTTAATTTGTGTGTGTGTGTGTGTGTGTGTGTGTGAAAGCCATACAGGTTTGGAACAACATGACGGTGAGTAAATGATGACAGAATTTTTGTTTCTGGGGTGAATCATCCTTTTATTAAAGATTGTCAGATGTCATTATGCAGTCGACTGTCTACATCACTATTATTATTATGCTTTTGGCTGTTGATACCTTTGTTCTACATTGTGACAATGTGTCTTCTTACCACATACTGTAGGAGAGAAATGACAATAAAGTAACTTTCAATTGAACTATGGCACAACAGTAGGAAATTGTTAACACATTCTTTTCTTCATATGACAGATGCTGATTTCACCTTCACGGTTCTCTCTTATTTTCTTATAAAAGTGACAGAAAAGGTTGCAGTGAATATTGCATGTAATATACATAGAATTACCTGCATAAGTTTTAAGAATCATGCAGTGATTTCACATTTATGTAATTTCCAGGGAGCAATTGTTATTTATATTCTGGTTACAATTCTGAATACAGAAGAGAAAATTGGAGGGAAAGAAATTTACAGTTAAAATGATAATGATCATGAGACTTTATGATGATGATATTTATTATTAATAATAAAATTATTATTATTGATGTCAGTTGTTTTTGTAATGCACACAAAAAATTATGTGATTAAACGTGTGTAAATCACATTATTTTCAAAATGATACACAAAAGATGATTGAAAAGTAAATGGAAACGTAAAAGTCTCTTAAAGGTCAGTGGTAAAATTATGTGTGGGACATTATTGTATGATATTTATTTCTTTATTAATTATGCTTTTGACATACTGTTTGATGCCATGTAAGCACCTGGTCTTTGGAGCGAGTTGTTTATGAATACAGTGATGTTTGTGGAACGTTTCTTTCTGTTTCCTTTGTGATGACACAGAGTATTTTATGAATATAAATAAGTGCTGGATACTGACGAGCGATGACACATTCTATGTGGGAAGGTGGCGACTTCAGGTGAGTTTTAAAATGCAATTTTCTGATACAATTATTGCTCATGTTTTGGAAAACTTTTTTATTTTTTGTCTCCGCTGGAAAAAATGAAATGATAGATCAAATAGACCAGTGAATCATATATATATATATATATATATATATATATATGTATATATAAGAAAACCCTTTAAAAAATCAGATCATATATTGTAATTCATTTGTGAGTTTTTTCTTGTAATTGTAATTGTAAGACATACAGTAGTAGACATAGTATAAATTATTTTATTACATAATAATTGTCATAGGCTATAAAGTAGCACAACATTGAATTAAATTACTTTTTATCATTTGTTTTCATATGTAAAAAAACAAAACAATCTGTAAATAATATTTTGTCTCTAAATTTCTAGGTAACTTTAAAATGTAAAAGAGCATACATTTTTCCTGTTAATATTGTGCTTACTTATCATAGTGAAACATTTGGGGGACAGAAAGACATAACATTTAACGTAATTTTTTTTTTTAAAGTAGCATGAATTGCCTTTCATCTTCCACAAGAAAACTTGTGCTCAACCTCTGCAGACTGACATGTTAGATGGTCTTTCGTCTCTAGTGTGTCCTTTGCCATTCACGGAAGAATAATATTGCTGCATGCCATCTGCATGTGATCTATGACCTTTGATACAATTTGAAGAATCTACCATTGCATTTATTCCTTTGATGTGAGATTTTATCTGTCTTTTTTCAGATTTATATTTTTATCCTATAAAGATCCTTTCACTCTCGTTTTTAACCAGAACAGCACAGGAAGACAACGGCTGACTAGAGGTGCAAGGTAAAGAACGCTGTTTCTTGGTGAATATTTACTTACAGTACTTGTTTCTGAAATATGCTTGATTTAATACTGCTTGTCATTTAATGATAACTTTGATGACAAAGTATTCCATGCAGGCCTTAGATGAGACAGCTATGGATTACGATATTTCCAAATTATCACAAATTTGTATGGATACTCAAATCTGAATTCACATTACCTGCATGCACATGAGATGTATGTCGGGACTTAATTGCTTGTGAAGATTCTAATTCAGTGCTAATGAACGCTCATTTTCCAGGGAAAACGTTTTCAAATCATAGGACTATTATAATTAATTAAAACAATTTTTTAATTTGAACACTTGCTTTGCATGGCTGAATAATATTTTAACCTTGTTGTAAAGCAAATGATTATGATACTATGTATGTCGCATATGAAATTGAGATTATTGAAATTATTTACTGTTTATCTTTACTGCATGTACGCCTATACTCAAACGTTGGAAATATGAAAGTGGGAGGATAAAAGAGAACAATTTATGGTCACTGTGAGTCATTTTGTTTAGTTTTTTCTAAAATCTTCGCGGGTATAACATCCTTATTTTACGAACAAAGTTTAGTTTTTTTTTTTAACTTTCATGTGGTAGAGATGGAATGGAAAGTACAGCTGACAAATATTGATGCCCATATGTAGTTTCACTTAGATTATGTCTTGTGAGGCAGGTAAAATGTATGTGAAAAGAGGAAAAATGATCAAGCGAGATAGTGACTAATATTCCATCACTGAGTGATGTGAACCTGAAAGCAAAATTACATATGGAGTGCCAGACACTCCTCACATTGCCAGGAAAAGCAAATGACTTGGAATATTAATGAAAGTATTGTCATTTTTCTTATTTTTATTCTTAATAGATGAAATGAAAATACATTTTCACTGAATTTTCATGTTTGCTTGCATTCGATGTTTGTTTAAAGTGTAGAGGAGTGCATGAAAACATTCTTTTATTGTTATAGATGCACTGATCTCAGCTCAGGCTCAATAACACCACCAACCACATTCTTTCTCTGTCTTATATTCCTTATCCTGTTCCTGGGTTGCTTCTTTCGTGCATGTTTTTGCAAAATGCAAAGTGTGTGTCTGTGGTTTCCTGAGAGGTGGGAGAGGTTTGTGTCTTCTATGACAGATAGATGTCGTGCATGTTTTGGGTATGCATTCAAGCAACTCACATGTTTAGACTTTTTTGGAGACTTTAACATAAAATAGGAAAGTTAGAGATTAGAGATTGTCAGAAATAATAATGGTCTTGTGACTACTGTAAAATATGTATTCACTCAGAGAATACCAGTCACTCACTTTGCTTTCCTCATTCACCCCCTTGGTGCTTACAGGAAAACTCCACCATTAGGGTCTGTGTTCCTAGAACTCACATTCCTTTCATGCATGTTGAATTTCATGTAATTATACCAGCTCCATTCTTCTGTTCCCTCGTGGTTTTCTGTGAGATGCCAATAGTATTTATTTTGCCTTCTCTATAGTATACTTTTTAGGTGTGGCCATGTTTGCATATATTTCCAACAAATGTAACTAATTTCTATCAGGTAAACACATTCCCAGGGGTTCATGAAGGTACTGAAGGGGTCTGTGTACTGATATATAAAACATAACTTTTTTTTTTAATTCAGTAAATTTCAAGATGCAGGGTAAGATGGTCAATGATATCCCCCTTAAGAACAATCTGTATTTACCTTTAAACTGTAACATATTTAGATATAAGTTTAGCATGTGCAGGATGATGCCAGTGTGCTATTATGGGAAATAAATAGAAACATTTGCTAATTTAGTTGTTTTAGCACAAAATGTAGAATTATTCAAAGAGGCCATTTTGCCTCACTACTGGGGGTAAGAAGGGGTAAACATTTACAGAATGTATCAATTACTTCTGATATAATTTCTTATTAATATTTAAAGTGTCATTAATGTAAAATACTAAAGTAAATATTCTATGTTGAATAACTGAATAACAGACAAAGCAGAATCCCAGTAAGAGAGATCTGAAAGGTAAATGCATTATATATATAATGGAAGATATGTCACAATAGCAACACTATGAATTCAAATTAAATGATTTCACTCAATTAACCTACAGGTTTTACTGAAAAGGAAGATATCCAATATTTTCATCTAATTAATGAAAATACTGAATAATAATCCCATTAATTACAATAAGTATTAAATGTAAAAATAGTTACACTAGTAACAACTTGCCACTTAGAGGGTGGGCATCTTACCCCAAGGGTCTAATTCTTCTTATTTCAAAATAAAAACTGTATATTGTACTCCACAAATCAAAAAGCATTAATGTGACCATAGATCCCTCATTAACAAGTAGACACACAAAAAACTTTGCTTTTCAACATAATACAATGTTATTGATTACTATTTTCCAGAGACAAAAATTTAGATCAAAACTGTTTCAGCTGACTAAATCTCATGAATATTGATAAAATGACCAAATTAAAAATACCATAGCCATTCATCAAAAATGTTGAGATTAGATTTTTTTAAGCGATCATATTTCCTAATACAGGAAAATACAATGCTAAGTTAACCTTAAAGATAAATTTAAGAAGCTAACATATACAGTATATATTATGTAAAATTAAAATGTAATGTGTAAGTTTGCAACTCTGTACATCAATCTGCAATCTTTTTCAAACTCTTGACTTCAGGAATGCCTCAATCTGAGAGAGACAAAAGAGTGAGTGGGAGAGAAAATGAACCACTAAAAGAAGAGCGGGATGCATCTCCCCCTCTGTTATACAAATCTTCTTCACCACGGCCCATGGAACATCTTTCTTCTGGGGTACGTTGTGTGAGTGAGCTTTATTCTCTGGTACTTTCTGTAACGATGCCTTAAAAAGGACGACATCCCTTTGTAGGTTGTTTGCATATAATTTACACTGCATTTTCTGGAGATTCAAAATTGTTTTCTGTATAGAAGTATTTTGAAATTGTTGTTAATTTTCTTGCTATGTGTATTTTTTGTTAAATGTTATAAATTTATATTTGTATATATATTTGTTCTTAATTTTTATCATTTGTATTTTCTGTTTGTCCTGATCACAAATAAAACATCCTCTGTGCCAGGTACATTAATAAACTACTGATGTTTAAAAGCTATAGTACAGATGTGCTGTAGCTCTCGGTGAATTGCCTTTATTGTGTTGGCCTGCTTCTCAGTGTGTTTGTGTGCAGAGAGCTGCTGATGAGGAACGGTTGCAGTTTCTTCAGCTGGTGTTTCAGAATTCTCAGTCTGGCCCGATCAGGCCATCTGTACTTCGCTCTCCGGCTCTCCTGCTTCAGGGTTTGTGTTCCAATGAATTATTCAAACTTCACATTTTACCTTGACATAGTCAAAGTGGTGAAATCCTCAGAGGTATCGTTATATTCCATATATTTACATGTTATGGTGAGCAAAGGCATTTTAAATCACGAAAACTGCCATTGCATACAACTAACTCAAATTGTTTCAAAGTGTTTCAACTCAAAAGGTTTCAAAAGAAATAAAAACAAAACATGAACTCTGTCTGAAGGATGTGCTGTTTAACAATGTAGTTATTTTGTATAATACTGTTGTGGTCATATGTTTCTGTACCCCTTGTAGAATAATCAAAATGTTCATTTAAAAAATTTATTTTTAAAGAGTGATCATTAAAATTGCAGGTTATTTTTTATGTAGTACTAACTGAATTTACACAAATAATTCTGCCAACAACAATAATAATAATAATTGTTGTTGTTATGTTTAATTTTTTAATAATTTGCAGATTCTGCAAGGGGTGTGTAAATGTTTGACCACAACTGTCAAGATCAATATTTTATTATGCTGTGATTGCAATGTATTATTCATAATATTTATATGTAGTGTTATACAGTATATTATATATTTAGAGATACTATTTTATTTATTACTATTAATATAATATATATTATAGAATATATTAACACACACACACACACACACACACACACATAATTTAAAGACAATTTAAATGATTTTAGTTGAGATTTATAGTTTTAAAAACATCTTTTATACATATATTTATATAGTGTATTTTACTAATTTAAAAACAATATAATAAATAGCTAAAAAAAATAATTTGTTAAAGTACTCACAAGTGTGCACTATTTTGCCTTATTCTTTAGCAAATGAGAGCAACCCAACAGCCTTGAACAGAAGAAAAGACACAGGTCACAGTGCGCAGAATTCTATCCAAGCTGTCTCTGGATCAAGCCAGCACAGGAAACAATCTTCCAGCTTTCATTCTCACAGGTAAGTACAGGTAAGAAAATAAAATTGTAATGTATTAAATGTTCATCAGTAAGTATCTTGATGTCCCTCGTGTGTCCTTCTCAGCCCAGTCGAGTCAGAAATCCAGAGATCCAACTCTTTTTTTGTAAACGGACAATGTCGCTGGCCAGGCTGTGACAAAGTCTTTGAAAGGTATACACATTTTCTGAGGTAAGTCTATAAGTTTTTTTTTTTAGTAACATCAGCAAGCCT
Source organism: Sinocyclocheilus grahami (assembly GCF_001515645.1). Lineage (NCBI taxonomy): Eukaryota > Metazoa > Chordata > Actinopteri > Cypriniformes > Cyprinidae > Sinocyclocheilus > Sinocyclocheilus grahami. The sequence goes on from NW_015505195.1 coordinate 5,380,690, forward strand.
TCCTTGTTGGAATTGATCATTTTCAAACTTTAGAACACAGCTTTTGATTCTCATCCTGTCTAGACATCTGAACCGAGACCACAGCACAGATGAAAAAACGATTGCACAGTGGCGGGTTCAGCAAGACCTGGTACGCCACATGGAGAATCAGGTACATCAGTGATATAGTCTTTCACGGGCAGCACACACAGGTCACGCTTTGCATCATTGATCATCATCAGTTATCATGAATGAGGCACAAGAAAGTGAATCATGGTTTCATTGGTTTTGAGTCATTGAGTGTGAACCCAAAAGAATCAAAACGTCTTGGTAACAGCGGTCTGAAAACCCACTGGCTCTAACAAGCTATATGTGATGATTTCAGCTCATTCAGGAGAAGCAGAAACTTCACGCCATGCAACTTCACCTTCATCTGTTTGAATGCATCTCGACGCGTACCGTAAGACTCTTCAGAATACTCTGACACTGCCACAAGTTTCATGAGAGCGTCTAGATATAGCGATTCTCACAGTGAACACGACATTTCCTTTTTGTGACTTCATGAAACGTCAGTAAATTTATAAGTGCAGATGAACAAGTCGTATCTCAAGACGTCTACGGAAAACCATATCTGTGCTCAATATCGCTCTCATATGTAGGTGTGTTCTCTTGTGTGTTCTCATTCAGGGAGTTGCTTCAGGCTGGTGGAGGCTGCTGGCACAAAATTTGCCCCGGGTGGGGGAGCCAGATGGCAGGACAGAAAGAGCTAGTGAAGCACCAGTACGACAGGAACCCTGGCACATACCCCTACCACACCTGCTGCCAGGTAAAACCTGCTTAAATCCAAAATACACATCTTGCTGTGCCCCGAACCACACACAATCTAGCTAAGAAGTGTCATTAGAAAAATCCAATCAAGTGAAACTGAAATGCAGACGCTGAAGTGGTTGGAAAATATACCGATTAGTAAAGGTCACTATCTACTGCTGTTTACAGTGTGAATCTTATTCTTACTTCCTTTCGCTTTATGTGTTTATGTTGTTGGCCAGACAGTAGAAAGTTGGTGGTCTACCACTATGACTGCAGTTGAAGCTGTGACATTGCTTGTTTCCTGTTGCCACACTTGGCATGCCAGCAGACCACAAAGGAAGCCTAAGGCCTGGAGCAAATGTAGTTTAGACGTACTCAGCTGGAGTTTTTCTCATAGGCCGTCTATTATAAAACCTTAATTCCGCATTTGCTAGATGTATTGCGCAAGTATATTATCGAAAATGACTGACTCATAGCCATTACACGGCTGTACGTTTTGCACTTGCAGCAAAACTCATAGCGACATACTTGAGGCACAATGTACATATGAGGGTTTGTGATCAATTACCAAGAATATTGTGCAATGTTTTGCTTCTTAGTAATTAGATTTTCTGGCAATTACAGATTTTGTCAGCAGTGTTGAATACTACAAATATGCCAATATACGACCTCCATATACATATGCTTTCTTAATCAGATGGGTAAGTACACATCTTTTGTTTGCCTTTATTGTATATATAGTATATCATATTTGATACATATTTTATTATATTTCATACATATTATATATACATATTAATTATTTATTATATATTTACTTTTAGTACATTTTGCTGATGCTCACTGTGAATTTTAAATGAATCCTTGTATTTTTAAAATAAAAAATGTCATATGTAAATAAATAAATAAATATATATAATTAATCATTGATTCCTACAGTCAATCCTGGAAGCCCCAGACAAACAGCGGACGCTAAACGAAATTTACAACTGGTTCACAAGAATGTTCTTCTACTTCCGTCACAATTCTCCTACATGGAAGGTACTAAACATGCTGACACTGCCAACTAACCATCAGTTTGAGATCTGGAGACTCCCATTTCTGTTCAGTTTGAAACTCAATTTAAGCATTTTTTAAATATTAAAATGTATAATATGTATAATAATATTTTTGAATGATATTGTGCTTGTGCATCTGATTTAATGCCATATAAATTAGCTTCATTAAAACAAAAAAGCTCCAGTCTTGAGCAGGTTTATTTATTAGATCCTGAGATTGGCCTGACATTTATATATATTTATTTATATTTATGTCCACATGGTGGAGCTCTTGACATAAGATCATACTGAATAATGGCAGTAGACCTGTTTCATATGAATATCAATTATATTCTCTGATTAACAGCTATTTCAACCTTTTTCTCAGAATGCTGTGCGACACAATCTTAGTCTCCACAAATGCTTTGTGCGGGTGGACGGGAGGACAGGAGCGGTGTGGACAGTGGATGAGGAAGAGTTTCAGAAGAGAAAAGGGCAGAAAATCCACAGGTCCTCTCATGCTCTTTCCCCATCCTTAGATGAATTACATACACAATGAGATGTTCAAGATTATTAAAATAAGAAATGTGAATTAAATGTACAAAATAAGCTCATTGTTTTGAAAAGTCTGTCACAATTAACGTCTCATATGATGTTTTACAGGGACTACACTTTGAAATGGCCGACACCCTTCTCCCATTGTTCATCCCATGAAGCCTCAGATGAATCAGTAAAAGCCACAAATTCTCAGTGAATTGTTTTCCAAACGTTTAGTGACGTATGCAGAAAAAATTAAGTTCAGCTTTAGATGTTAGAGTTTTAGGTATGATCCTTAAGGATGGGATATTTGTTAATATTCTTTTTTGTATCTCTGAAGAAATGCCAACTAGTCTTCCTTATAATATGATGTTACTGTCTTGCTTTATGTAATTTTATGTATGTAATGTAAGTATTTAAAACATTACATAAATATTTTGTCTATATATATAGACAAAAGGAATTAATGTAAGCATTTTTCAGTGTAACATTTTTATATGTGGTGCTAAATCTGGTTAAAATGATTAAAAATGAAATACAACAGCAATAACATATTAGAATATTCAAAATGAACTCCAACCTGACCAGAAGAGGGCATCTGTGTGTGTGCACATTTTTGGGTGTGGTAATTCTGTAACAGAGCAGGCAAAGACAAAAAGCATCAAAGCTGCTGGAATGAAAGACAAAGAAATTTCCTCTCCACATTTCTAAATCGTATTCTGATCACACTTATACTGTAAAACAACTTAAAACTGGTCAAAGGTCAAATTGTATGTTGAATCAAATATGTCTTATGAAATTCCTCACCGTGTTAATTTGAATTAGAATTTGAACTGCTTATTCTTCCTCAGGACACTTTTTTTCCACTCTATTTTGCGCATCTGTGACTTCATGCTGCAGTCTAAAGGTGGAGAGTACATAAATCAACTGCATCTGCTCCCCTGTGGTTATCTGTTTTGTCTTCCAGCTTGATGGGAATGCATCCATCTCACATGATGCTTCAGCCTGTGCTTTTGTGCTCCTCTGCCACCACAGGCTTTTGCTCACCCTTACATTCCAGTGCCACTATGTGAATTCCCACAATGCCATTGATGGTGGGTTGGCACTGCATTCTAATATATATATATATATATATATATATATATATATATATATATATATATATATATATAATAGTTCACATTTGCCAGTACACGGATATAATCTTACATGTATTAAAGCTTCCGCTAAGTAAAATAGTGCACTACGGCGTACAAAAGCACCAAGTAGCCTACTTCGTATGACACAAGTGTGTCTTCGGTGTGATACAAAAGTAACGGCAGTCATGAACAAATGAGTCTGCCTAGACAAATCATTAGAGATGGAACAATCAATGCAAAAACAAACATTTGAACAAACAATCAATTTAACAAATTGCTCCGCAAAAAATAAAATAAAAAAAATTGATGCACTCGAAAAACTGCACTCGGGTGACACCTGCTGGTCAAAACAGTAAATTTGAACACAACCCAAAAGACATCTTTAACAAACCAATTAATGTTTTATGAAAGTGTAACTGCAAGTCAATGAATTCAATTGATTATGAAGTGTATGTATAATTTGTATTATTTTTTTATTTGTAGTGCTTGTTTTATGTTTTTAGGCAATACTTGACTAAGAAGGCCAATTAGAAACCATTTTCACTCTACCTTTTTAATTATGCATGCATGTTTGTTAAAATTAATTAAAACCATGAGACACAGTTTTCACCTCTAGCGGCGAACCATGCACCGGAAAGTTTCGAAACAAGGTTCAAAACATAATGACGAAACGAAGTCTCGATTGCAGAAATCATGTGATTATAGCTATTTATTAACTTCTTAAATAATTAAGAATCATGTAATAAACTTAAATAAATAACTTCTTAATTTTATGAATTTCTATAAATAATTTTAATTTCAGAAAAACAGCTTTCAAGTGACCTTAATATAACAAAAATTCTGTATCCTGTAAGCTTTTCGGTGTTTTCCGAAAAGACAGAATATTCCACTCGTTTTATTGCTTACATTTTTCAGCTGTCTCAATGGGACTCCTCATGCCCGCTGATAATTTTATTGGTTCAGCACTGATCTGACAAAATATTTCAAACCCTATTTTTTTCTCTTGTTTCCATGTCCTTGAGTCCTGCAGATGTATTATGATAGGCAGTTGACAGCCGAAGGCTAGAGTTAGCTGGACTTTAATTACACCTCATTATACCAGCCTCTGGACAGCTTCACTGTTTCTGACAGCTGCCTCTCTCTGTGTCAGGTGCTTATTACCTGCTCTTCCTCCCCTGTGGACTTCCAAACAGGTGTCTCAGCCCGTGTCTGTGTTATACGACTGCTGTGTTTTCATTACCTGAACCTGCCCTTAGATATGCAGTGGAAAGAGAGAATGGTATGTCCTTAGTGGCCTTTCTGGAGAGTTTTACAGCCAGAGAAAACATTCAGCTTTAATGGACAGTGTCCCCCTTTTTTTTTTTTTTAGCATTTTCAGGCTAGATAGTTGAGCATAATCATAGCTCTTTTCGACACACTCAGAATAGGTGTGTTTTGGTGGAAAGTGTGTCATCTCTGAGATTTTTTTCACAGGTTTAAATGTTATGATTACAGAATGTTCTGTAATTTTGTTTTTAAAGTATTGCAATGGAGCTCAGATACCTATTCATTCTTCTATTGTAGATTGCACTGTCAAGTTTTTCCTGAATGGTCTGTTTGGTGGACTACAACGGTAAGAATAAAATAGTCTATTCTTGAATCCAATTCATGTGTTTTCTATCACCAACTTGACCCTTTCCCCTCAAATACTGAAACGACTGTTTTTAGAATGCGCGATGTGTCACTGACTGTCCAAACTAAAGCATGTGACACATATGAGGCACGCGATTGGGTGTATCTTGCTAAGCACTGTGTACGTTTGGCACCGCAATGCAGGGTTAACACCCCATAAACCCGAGTAAAAAGCAGTGCTAACCCCGTTTCTAAATTACAAGTGTAAAATGTACCTTTACCCGGGGTTATAAAAGCAGGGTTTAGATCCAGGTGTTAAGCGCAGTGTGAAAAGCTCTATGGAATGGTAGTGCACTGCACAAAGTCTGATTCTTATTCAATTTGTCCCCAGAACAGGAGACAAACTAGTTCATCTAGGCATACAGCACAAAGGTGAATATCTCACACCTCATTAGCCGTCGCTCTTTGACAAGAAAGACAGACTCAACAGAGAATTGGGCTTGTAAGTTTTGTTTCACCTGTCTCGTCAGTCCCTGACAACTTCCCATCTCTGAAACATGCAAACGCTCGACATGGAGCCAGCGGGCTGGTATGTTTGACAGGCCGAGACAGAGATAAGGAATAGCATAAATGACACTCCTTCAACTAAACCACATCACAGAGAAGAGCCATAAATCACTCAGCACCTGTACAACCTGATGCAAACCGCTGCACTATAACCCGTAATTTTTCAGGTTTGCTGGGTGAAAATTGCTTTGAAAAGCATCTCAAAAGTGTTAATTCTTTACATTTCCTTAGACGTTTTGTCAGACAGTCAGCTTTTCAGTAACATAATTTATTTGTGATTTAAAACCCCACTTTTTGGGGGTTTGATTACATAATAATTATATAAAGATATTTGCTAATGTCCCCTTTTCTGTGTCATTTGTTCTCAAGTGTGACTGAGTTTGTACTGGCGTGGGCCCCACGTGCTGACGTACCAGCCATCAAGCGCCCATATTCTCTGGTCTCAGCAGGAGGTAGACAGGCAGTGTTTTTCTGGTAAGTTCAGGGCTCTCTCTGCATTGTAAGTAGGATTATGAGGCTAAAGGCCATGCTTCACTCTCAGCCTGTCTGTCTATTCATCTTCCTAAAAGTGACTCTATGCTAATGACACACCCGCACCTATATGGGGGTGTAACTATAATTATGAGCACTGATGTCTTGTGGACTTTCAAAAAACCAATGTCCTAAAAAGACTCACACTCAAGGCAGAAAAACAGCTTTCAAGTGACCTTAATATAACAAAAATTATGTATCCTGTAAGCTTTAAAAATCAGCCTCTCAGACATGAAACTGCCTGTATTAAAGAAGTAAGTAGATCTAAACACAGGCATTGGTGTGCACATGCAATAAAAACAGCGTACTATTTTTTAACGTAGTACTGTTGCAGTGAGATCCCGAAAATAGATGACTATGTGCTCTGTAATTTAACTAATCTCGTTTTTTCAGTGGTATTTTAATGCCTAAGGTGTCCATCCTAAAATGAATCTATTCAAAATGCAAGACCCCCCCCCCCTCCCAACTAATTGACAAAGTGAACGTGTTTCTGTTTTCTCAGTATGCCCGGTTCCATTTAGTTCAATTCAGTTTAGTAATCCCAGATCCCTACGGTCTTCACTCTGCTGAAGATAGTAAATTTCCTGGTCCATGTTTAATACCGTTAGTCTCTTTTGTTCTTGTTTAAAGATGTCACTGATTTGCTGTCTGTGAGGTTTGAGCCATGTCTACACAGAACGCAGCTTAATTACATGAGTACACATTTATCTAAATTGCTGCTACTTGTATGACCTTGAAAGAGGAAAATCATATTTAGCAGAGAGACACATTTTAATAGGTTCTGCTAGACCTCATTAATTTCTCATCAGAAAAGGCCCTGGTCATCCATTCAGGTTTGAGAAACTTCAAGCTGGGCTTTTCTCCCCAAACACAGATGTCGGTATCTAAATAGACTATCTAAATTCATTACACCAATCCCCCATGTGTTTGATATTTTCTCACTAACTCTTTGTTCCTTCCAGCATCCCAGTTGCACAGCAGAATTTCCTGCACCGCATCTGCAATCTCCCTCACCTTGATGTTGTTAGACATATTACCTTGGAGAGAATGAAAGAGCGTCTTTCTGCAGGAGAGGATGAAAGGGCGCTGGCCTCCATCTTAGCAGCACAGAGACGATCTCTCCGCAGGGCACCGCTGCTCTCTGATGCCTCCTGACAGCTCAGGACTTTCCTCAACTTTCAAGTCGTGATACAGTAGTCAAATAGCTCTGGGGGAGAAAGAAACCATAATGGGAGAGGCGAGAGAGAGGGAATCTTATCTCCTTTTTTCCCTTTTAGCTTAACAAGTGCTGTGATCTAATTACCTGGGCAGAGACGTCTGGAGATGTGAGAAGATTCTATAAAGACGACAAATATTCACTTGGAAATCGGTATGGAACAATCTCACCTGTTTGTTTTGACTTCATACTCTCTTAGGATGTGTTCACACTTGTAGTTTGGTTCTCTTGGTTCTATTGGTTTGCTTGGTATGGACCAAACAAGAAAATAATATATTTAGTCTTGTTGTTCACACTGTCATTTTTACACCAAACCTAATGATACAAAACAAACGGCATAATGATAAGTTCACAACCTTAATTGGACAGTTTTTATGACATGAAATTATGCAACTGAACTTACCAAACATCCAAAACAATGCTGCACTCAGCTAAATGTGCTTGTTTTATGTATGTGCACATATGATGGTATTTTTAGCAGCTGATAACTCACAAAGAACTAGTTACAAAAATGTGTAAAGGATTCAGCATGTAAATGTGTAAACATACAAATGAATGGAGACGGCGGTTCCGACAAATGTACCAAACTGTAACTAGCAGTATTTATAATGATAGTTCATATGACGAGAAAAGAGTGGGATTGGTTAGTTTTGATGTTTTTGGTCCATGTTGCATTCTTTTTTCAGTTGAACCGCACCCGAGTTTGTTTGTAAGCAAGTCGAGAGACCCATCTTTTCAGGGGGTCTCGGTTCATTTGTTTAATGTACTAACAGAGCAATGACATTGATTTAGTGTGAATACAAAAAAAAAGGTTCCAAAAGGGTTTTTGTAGCAATGCCATAGAAAAGCCATCTTTGGTTTCCCCCCAAAAAACGGTCAGTAAACAGTTATTAAAAGAACCATTTTTTTCCTTAGTGTAAAGAACCTATTAAAAAATCTGAAGAACTTTTTTCCACTATGAAGAACCTGAAAAGGTTCCATGACTGTTAAAGTTCTTCATGGGACCATAGATGTCAACATTAAACCTTTATTTTTAGAGAGTGTCATAGTAGACAACCTGAATTATACAGAACAAACCGATCCACTGCTGCTAATCAAATGCATATACACGTACAAACACAGAGAAAGCCGAACGAAGAGAGGATTTGAAGCCTGTTTGATTGGCGATGTTAACACAGGCATAGACATGTCATGCTTAATTTTGGTCCAGGGATTTCCAATGGGTTTGACTCCAGCAGACTGGTGTTTCTGTTGATGGGACTTTAAATTAGACATTCTTGTAAAGCAGAGATCATGATATGAACAGCTTCCGTATAAACAATCTTACATGCATGAAAACACACATTCATGCCCAGGCACACACAGAGACATGTGGGAACACACACACACACACACACACACACATGCATATATGCACATACAGCGAAGTGTAAGGAGAGTGGGAGGGAGGGGTGGAGAGATTAGGATGAAGAGCGAGAAGATGAATAGCAGGATAATTAGCCTCATCTCCCAGGACCTGACAGAAATATGCAGTTGAGATGGATGGAGTCCATAGAAAAATAGAGCCTATAGTCCACCCCCTGCCCCTCACTCACCCATCCCCCCCAAATCCTCTTCCCATCCCAGCATTCAAACGGGACTATGGAGAGAGGCAGAGCGAGAGAGAAAGAGTAAGAGCATCCCTATTGGGTTGGTTATCAAAAGCCCCTCGTTCCCCAGAAATCCTCTCTGAGAAGTCAGCGAGGAGAGTCTGAAAGAGAAAAACACAGTTTTAAACCTAGCTGACAAAGAAAGCCACAAAACTCAGTAAAAATCACCATAGAGCCTTAGCAGATTTACCACAGTTTCTTTTTAGATATTTTTATAAAAAATATAGATGTATTTGAACATTAAAAAAATATAATTTTACATAAAAGTTCAACAACATGCAAATAAAATAAATATTTTCTTTTTCTATTTAAACTGTCAGTGGTTTATTATTAATTAAAATAAATTGTGTAGATTTATTGAGATCTGAGCCCTGTTACGAACAGAAGTCGATCCTGTTGCTTTGAGCTTTTCTATCAGGATGCCTTTCATATAGAGATAACCATCTTGGAAAGATAACATTGTTAGGCAGAGAAAATCCTTTTAGATGTTTTTCTAAAACAAGACACAATCCCTTTCTTTCCCAGACAGAAACCCCTTTGCAGGTTGTGTGTAACCTTTAGTATATGTCTAACTTTCTGTGATGCAGACTAAAAACATACCGTACACTTCAATCCTTTAAAAAACTTTAATCCTTCATCAGTGCTAAAAAACAAAACAAAAAAAACAAGTGGGAAGTGTGAAGATGTTCATCCACTGACTGAAAGCATCAATCTATCAATTTATGTCTCTTATTTTTTGTTATGTTTCGTATTTCTCTTTCTTGACGCTTGGTGATCTTAGTTGACAAAAGCTGATAGTGTTGCATCTGTCAAATGAAAATGGAATCCATTATAATCAAATATACATTATAATCGCTGTTTACACCGGATGCACTGCGTTGCGTAGCGCCGACAGATGCCTGTTCTATTTCTGATGTACTTGCGCTACTTCTGACAACTTGATAAATGGCTTATAGACTTACCATTGAGGTGATCTTTTTGGAAGTTTTGCTTTGATGTGTCCAGTGTAAACAGCATGTCAATGGACATGCTTGGTGTAGAAAACTTTTTTGTCACATTATAACTGAAACAATCACTTGTTGAGTTGTGTTTGTTGCCTCTTTGAGTTATTGGGTGTATTTCTTTCCTTAAATATGTAGTTGTCATTGGTGTTTGTTTATTGCATTTTACGGAATAGCTGGTTGAAAATCTTGTTTTAACAAGCATTTTGCACATTGCAAGATGTCATCTTTTTCTGAGACCACTAGCTCAGAGCTTGCTAACAATAGTATATGCCTGACAAACAACATGGCAAAAGATTGTCAATTTTACATTATTAAAATGATGACTATAGCCCAATTTTATCAAGTAGATATGACTAAATGAAGTTTGTGCAGCAAGGCCAGATCTAATCCATTTAGGATTCTTTACCTTTCTTTCTTTTTATGCTTTTCTCATTAAAATAAATAGCAGGATTTCCTTAAATGTCTTTACACAGTGCTCTGGTGCAGGAGACTTATGAAATCAGTATGACACATGCTGCTAATGTTCAGCATTATTGAGAGTGTCTGCCAAATCTCCAAAATTATGTTAGATTAGATATGAGGTATTAGTTTGGACTAAGGCCTCCGTTATGGATTAACAGAGGTTGGGGTTTTATTAGAAACAGAAACTCATATCCCCTTGACCTTAAGGTCAAATTCTTGTTGCATTATGTTTAACCCCTTTTTTGTATTTGAATTTTGTATCTGCTTTTTTTGTATTAAAGCAGTGATGCTGGAAAAAACTACTGGAAAAGTTCAGAACGAATACATAAGTCTCATGAGGAAACCGGAAACTAAATTAGAGTTAGTCTCCAACAATATAATCATTGCAAACTCTTTTTTGGAGGGAAAAGGAGAACAAAATATGAAAAGAAGTGACAAAAAGATACTGTGTGCATGCTGCACCTAGCTGTAGTAATTTCCTCTTGTAGAGGAAGTATGTAGGTGTTTCACATGCATCTGTTGGATGTGACTGTCAGCTACATCAGATTGGGTGTTCAGAGGAAATCCTAGTGACAGTGTCCTGGGTGGGAAACTACACTTCACCCTTTTCTGATACTGCGTCTTATCCTGTTCAACACCGAAGCACCAAATACTACTGTAGAGTTAAACTCCATCTGTCCAACTCTCCAACTGTTTCTATATAAGTAATACTTATTTATGAGTAACAACATTTTTGGTCCCACTTTATATTAAGTGGCCCTAATACCTGTGTACTTACATAGTAACTAGATGTGTACATAGTATGTAACCACAGTGTAAGTACACATTGGTACATAGTATCTACAGCTGTAACAACCCACTGAATGGTATGTGTAAATACAAATGTGTAACCGGACATTGGTAACAACACTTTTTGGTAATGAAAGTACAAATGTGTAACAGGACTAACAGCACTTTTTTAGGTATTAAGTAAACAATTCCTATGGATTTACCATGTAATTACTCTGATGTTACACAGCAGCGGCCAGTAAGTTAGGCTTTACATATAAATTGTGGTTGGTGTCCAGAATGTTACACTTTTGTTCCACAGTTCCTGAGGAGTTACCATGTAAGTACACTAGTATTACAGTGGTGCACCAACTCCACCAACTTGAGATCCAACTCCTCCCACTTTACATATCCCTAAACCTACCCATTTCCACCCCCTGGATTCCATTTCCACCCCTAAACCTACCCATTTCCACCCCATTCGGAGGGTTGTTACATGTGTGTAGTTAGAACTACTTACATGCATACGCACCTGTTCTAAAATTATGTGTGAAAACTTTTTCTGCCCACAGAAATATGAGTGAATGAGACCCAATGTTTCTTTCACTTGCTCATCTGAAGTTGCATTTCTGATCGCCTGGACCTATACATGTAACTTATGGCATAAATGTCCACCTTCTAAAGTACATCTATTCAGTTCAATTCACAATACACATAATTTCAAAGCAGCTTTACAGAAAATGCGTGTTTCAAATTTTACAATCAAAAAGCCAAGGTGACTCTGTCAAAGAAAAAAATCAGTAATGAAGTATTGGAGAAAAACCTGAACTCATCAGTGGAAGCCCATTCTCTGGCATAAGGTAATATTCAATGGCAATAATATATAGCTATAAGGTCATACAAGTCACGGTTAGTATATATACGCCTAGTGGTCTCAGATCAAAGGTTACACACCTCACTCTCACAGAAAAGTGGAGTTAAATTAGAGGTAACTGACATAATTCAGTCAGCTTAAATATGTAACAAATATGCAAAAACAATTCGGTCTTAAGGCTTGAAACAAAACTGAAACAAATGCCTTTTTGTGAAAACTGTGAAAAAATGTTCATTAAGATTTTCTGCATGTTTATATTGTCAAAGACTGCAAAACAACTAGGTTTGTGTCATTATCGGTATGACCTGCATTCCCTGAACCCCTTCACCCATAGCTGCATACCTCTGTCGGCCATCCCAAATCATTTTCTCCATGTGAAAGCAAACAAGAACGATCGATTCATCCTCCCAGCAGGTAAAGGAACCCTGCAGCATTCTTGTCAGTAAAATCGTGAGCATCTACAGGAGTGAGGGATTGAATATTTGTGAGACGAGTAGGCTTATGACTGAGTTGGGGAGGTGAAGGGTCTTGGGCTCCATTGGAGAACAGGGTGACCCCCACACAAAGGGCCAAACAGAGACATGGGGTTTGTTTTGGATGCAGACACACACACATACACACGTAAGAGAGAAATTTGAGAATGCCCTGATGTGAATGCTGTCTTTAATCCTTTTCCTGGTCACCCTGCTTCTTTCGTTGTGGGCCACTAAGGCTGGATTGTCAGGAATCTCAAGAATTCTCAGCACGCTTTTTACCCTATTCCTGCATAGAGACACCAGGCACAATGACAGCACTGCCCTGTCTGTGTACAGGGTCAGATCCCCCTCAGTGTCTTTCTCTATCTGCCACCTCTTTCTGCTCTCTTACCCCTCAACTGTGATGTGCCAAAAACCTGTTAACTATTGTGTTGGATATTGTAACAACATAAAGAGAGTAGCAAAATCAGTATCAGATGCACATGTAAGAATGTAACCAAGTATTTAATAATGAGGGGGAGAAAAGATACAATTTTAGAAAGATATTAATCAACCATTTGAATACTAAATGAGTCCCACTGAATGTCTAAAGGTATTTTCCTGGTGACAGATATTTTAACATCTCTCAAAAGTGCTTTTTTGACTAAATCTAAATCTAGTAAAGTAAAACACAAGCAGTTTTGTTATTGTTAATTAAAACTAAAACTGTTATTAATGGTTTTTGGTCAAATAAATAAAGTTCAAATACAATAAAAGATAGATATTAAATGAAAAACTTAGATATTAATGGAAAACATGTCTACGCCACTGTGTGGGAAGATTTGCATAACACTGCCCAAATGTTCACGCAAAGAAAAAAGGCTTAACTTTTATTCTCGCTGTAGTATTGTTGTTGCCGTTGGAGGCGCTGTGTGTTTCGTTTTGAACGCGAAACTACTTTGTTTGGCCGCTTCGTCGTGCCTAGAGCTGATCCATGCTGGTCGCTGAAGAAATACATCAAATTCGCTAGGGTGTTTCGCCGGATAGGCTTTCACCGTGGAAAAGCGGAGTCTGGCCCGGGATCGTCACATGTGGCTGCCGCAAGCCCTTGCCGGCCGCACCATTCTCTAGCCCGCCGGCCGCCGCTCACTCTAGCCCGCCTGCCTCCGCTCACGGTACATGGCATCACAGTATGGTGAGGGGCGTAACATTTCCGTCACACGCTTGAGGTATTCAGCCAATCACAACGCACTGGATAGCTGGCCAATCAGAGCACACCTCGCTTTTCAGACCAATGAGCTTTGTAAAATCGATGTGTTTCAGAAAGGCGGGGCATAGAGGAGAAACAATAATGTACAGTATGTGAAAAATAATGTGTTTTTGAACCTTAAACCGCATAAACACATTTCATTACACCAAATATACAACAATGTTCTTTTTAGCAACATCATATGACCCCTTTAAATTAAAATGAAAATATAAAAATGAAAGCTAATTCAAAATATTAATAAATTCTATAATAGTATATAAATAATACTAAATTAACATATAATTAAAGCGTTAGACCATTTTCAAATACAAGTGGTAGACAAAATTTTCCTACCTTTAATTAAAAAAATAAAAAATAAACACAGAAGCTACAAAATCTAAGCTTTTCAAAAGCAAAACCCAACCTGATTGTATCTGTTACACCAGATGTGGCATGATAAAGTAATGATCTCTTCCATTTTTGCCCTATAGAGCCAGGACACATTTTGTTGCTTGCTTGGTTTCTATTTTCGCGTCGTTGCGCTGGGTAGCCCCGCCCATTGTTTAATATGATTGGTCTAAAATCAGCTGAACATGTACATTAAACATTAACTATTTTCTAATTGGCTGAGATTGTATCACACAGCAATTTCACCAGAAAACAGCACAGCTATACTGTGAAAAACACATCTGTTGTTTATAGTGATTTTTTCCAGCTCAGTCCACAAGGCTCATGTAAAGCTACATTAAACACCGACATATAATCACCTCCTTCCACAGTCAGAGACTCCAATAATGCAACTTCTTCTGTGAGGTTGTGTTTTCAAAATAGTCTAGCAACACTGTGATACTAGCAGAAACATAATATTAAAATTATAATTTTAGACCCAATATGACTGGCTAAATGTTCAAATGGTAATATTTTCCGAGTTCTATTTATTTCAACATATCTGCCTTTAGAAGATAAGACTATTATCACCAGAGTGTCAGAGCGGCTGACAGAAACCTGCTCTGTCTCACATCAGAGAGAATTAAATATGAGGCCTCACCCCGACTAGGAGGTTTATTATAACCCATGCAACCTGACACCAAGGATAATAACTCTAAGTTAATAGGACTCAGTATTGGGAACTTCATGTACTAGTTTATAATGAATGATTCCCTCTTTGTCAGATTAATTTAAGGCCTGGTTTATTAGCTGGATGACAATCCCTCATTCAGTGCCTCAATCAGGCAGCGGGGTCTCCGTGCAGTTGAGTGCTGGCAGGGAGCTGGTTAACACTGACACGGCTGGCTGGTTTTAATAGGGAGGTAGTGGAGAGAGGGCGAGGTACAGCACACAGCACAGCCGACACCTGCAAACACTTGACTGGACTCGTACAGAGAGGCAGCGCGTCTGACTCTGGAATACTAACGGATTTGTTCCTCATGATATTGTGAAAGATGAAAGTGCGCCTGGAAATGGGAAAGTTTTTTTGAGCTCCGCGTAGTTCTCAAAGGGTAACCGGTTTGTGAACGCTAGCTAGTACTTTAACTGCGCAAACTGGAAACTTTGACAACTGAGGAAGAACGAAGAACCAACCTACAAGCCTACAAACAAATGGACATAGACGTGTTTAGGTGTGTTTTGTGACTGTTGTGTTCGCATCGGACAGCTGCGTGCCACGGAATGTAACATCTTCCATCTTAAGTTACCTGGACAAGAAGTAAGTGGATCTTTAAAGAAAGAAACGTGTTTGAAACATTAAGCAGTGTTTTTGTTTGCTACGGTTTGTTAATTTGCTCATCTTTGAGTTCTTCTGAGCTTCCTTGAAGACATTATGAGGTTATGTTTGGGAAGAGAGAGAACTCTGAGCTGATGCCTTTGTGTTTATTACAATTTGTGCATTAAGAAGAGAATCTTTATATATAAAAAACCCCTTAAAGGCACATAAATATTCACATGGATACTTTTCCAGGCACATTTCAAAGAGCCCAGATATGGATAATTAATACCTGTACAAACCTGTTGACATAATGTTTTGAGCGTAATGGGGAACATTTGTCATGAGAACAGTAATAGTCTTTTCATCAGCTGTAATTTGCAGACAATTTATTGGACAACAATACTTGTTTGGATGCCTGCCTGCCTTTTTTTTTTTTAGACCAAGTTCACAAAATCAAAATTAATATTAAAGCTTTTATCCCTCTCCCCATGTTGTCTTAATTCAGGGAAATTATCTTTATCTCAAGTCGTTTTTTTGCACATTTCAACATGTAGCTTTTTTTGTTCACTACGTAAATGACACACTTAAATTCCCATTTGTCACAAGTGCTTTTCTCCCTCTCCCACACACACACAAATGTAGAGAGAGATGCACTCATGTGTACACTTCTCACTCTCTACACATACAACAAGCCTCTTGAGACGGTTGTCATGACAGTGTCAGCGGTGCTGGGGGGTCAGAGTGGGGTCAGAGTGGGGTCTAGGGGTTGGTGGAAGGGGTTGTAAGTTATATCATTCACTCTGGCAGGTTTTATTCACACCTATTCCCAAATTTTTTGAAAGTCTTCATATATTAATCATATCACATATTCCCAATGTTCTTTAATGTATCCATTCAGGCTTCAAAGCAGAAGCACCTGACATGACTTTAGAATGCTGACCCCCCTCATCAACCCCTGGTGCCACATTTATAGAGAAAGGCACAATGCAGGGGCGTCAATAACAGTAAGCAAGAGTGCCTAATCCCTGCAGCTGTCAGCCCTGGGAGTATTAAGCCTCCATTCTGAAGATTCTTGGGTCTTTGCCAATCAAAAACCAACAGTAGTTGCTGTGAGAGTCCGCTGATGACCAAACAATCTATTCTCTGGCTGGAGAGGACAGTGGATATGAAGAAAAATAAAGTCATCACATCAGAAGGGCATGAAAAGGCTTGGAGGAAAAAAAAGATGCAGGGTGTTCATCAGCCGTTGATCTGGTCCAGCGATGCTACACTAAACTGTCAAACTGTAGTGTCTGGTTGTTCTCAGACTATCTGGAAAATGTAACGGTATGACAAAAGAATAAAAATAAATGTTGAGTCAAGTGTTGAGTGAGGGATGCCAAGAATATCAAACGGAAACTTGTTAACCTAGAGATTTGAACCCTTTCTTTTCTTTGACTACTCGTCATCGTATATAAGATG
Source organism: Sinocyclocheilus grahami (assembly GCF_001515645.1). Taxonomy (NCBI): domain Eukaryota; kingdom Metazoa; phylum Chordata; class Actinopteri; order Cypriniformes; family Cyprinidae; genus Sinocyclocheilus; species Sinocyclocheilus grahami. The sequence goes on from NW_015505195.1 coordinate 5,397,744, forward strand.
ATCTCAACTCTTTCTCAATTGGTCCTACTTTAGGTCTGAATGGGGTTGTGGAACGATTGTCCAGTATTTCGGTACCATATCAGTTGTATCATATTAGGTTTTTTTTTCATTCATCAGTTGATATCGAATATTAAATTGTGCATGCTAATTCTCTCCATTTTTGCATTTAGATTTTCCATCATCTAACTATCAATTAAAGTACATCTTTAAAAAAAGTTAAATGGAATCTTAAGCAAATGTCAAAATAAATATACATTTTTAGACTGTACAGTGTAAAGTTGTAGCATTTAAATAAAATTATTTATAAAAAGTAATAGAATTTATTAAATAGAATTATTGCTGTCAAATCGATTAATCGCATCCAAAATAAAAATTTGTTTACATAATATATGTGTATTGTGTATATATAAATACACGTGTATATATTTAAGAAATAAATGGAATATATATATATTTGTTTTTATATAATATAAATTACATATAATTATGAATATACACATGTAAATATTTCTTACATTTATACATGTATGTCTGTGTAATTACAGATACATATAAATATACACAGTACACACTTTTATTTTGGATCCGATTAGGGCCGATTAATCGATCTGACAGCACTAAATAGAATATTTTGTCTGTGTGTGTGCATATGTATTAAGCCAATAAAATATGCTGAAAAATTACAGATATTATATAATAGTGAATAATATTTTGTGTATATGTCTATATAATTCAATAATATGTATGTGCATGCACGTAATTATTGGCTGCTAAATCTGGCAATTGGCCTGTTAACAATAATAATTTTGCATATTTTTGCATATGTACAGTTCATTGCAATATTAATATTGATAATTTTTATTTACTTTTGTATGATGTTTTGGATTATCATTTGATCTCCAATGTAAAATCTTGGTCCTTAAGCAAAGTCAATTCTAAACAAATCAAAATGCCGTTTGAAACCAAGAACTAATGGATTAAATCTCCTTTATTCTTTTGATGCAGTGCATAACAACATTGCATCCTATCATAAGGTCCCCTGATGCTGGAAAACAGCTGTCAGCTATGAATAGCAGGGGCCATGCTGGTGGGGTAATTGTAGGAGAATTCAGTATTTATCATGTAAATAAAAGAAGAGAGGCCATCGAAACAGGTGTTGGTATGCACCGGGAGAGCCATGTGCTGTTCGCCCCGCTCTGCGTAAAGTCTCTCTAATGCTCCTGCTCTCAATTTGTAACATTACAACACACAAGCACCACTTTCAGGGATCTGGTTTTGCCAGAGGGGAGGGGAGCATTGTGGCAGGGATTAGGAAAAGAGACGGGCAGAGTTCATGTGTGCGTATTTATGTGTGCGTGTATGGCTTGAGAATGATGGAGTGCATTAATACTGCATGATGCAAAAGCGCCTTTTTTGTTATTTCTAAATTAGTGCCTCATTATTTTCCCATTCGTAAAAACCTATCATATGTACCGGCTGCTCTTTCTTTTTATATGAGGAAGAAATGGTTGTTGCTTGGTGACTGCACAACACTGCTGACATGTGAAGGTGAAAATGGCGCTGTGGTTTGTGGGTATCGGTCACTTCAAAGACCCACAGATAAGATGTTTGGTCCTTAAGGGTGGTGAAGCTTAGCCAATGACTCCAAGGCTGTCTACTCCGCCCGGGTTTAAATGCACAGTCCTGGACCTTCGTGTAGGGGGCAGCCAACATTAGAGCTGGAGAAGGGCCACAATTCCCTCAACAGTGGCACGCACTTAGCTCCCTGACACTAGAGAGCATATGTGTGTTTGTGAAAACCTTCCCTCACGTGCTAAGCACACGACATGAACTTACTTTAGACCTGGCCCTGAGAAAGCCAATCTGTTATGCCGCTTGCCAGTATACTTCAGGACTGGCTGTTGGCCATTTTTGCAAAAACATGCAAAGGCTACAATGGATGGGTTAGAGTGTCAAAAATAAATAAAAACTATGAAAAGTCCCTAATAATAGGGCTCAATGTATTGTGTTAATAATTTGAAGGAATGGTTTATTTTTCCACAGGTGTTTTACGTATAACATTGAGTTGTATTTTACAGTTAAAGGAAACATTAGTAAACTTAACGCATAGTGACTTGGCAGAAAATTACCAGTACATTTTCAGTGTACTGAAAAAAAAAAATTTCTACAGTGTATAGTTAAAGAGATTTTTTTATTCAAAAAATATAAAATGTGACCCTGGACCACAAAACCAGTCATAAGGGTAATTTTTTTTTCGAAATTGAGATTTATACATCATCTGAAAGCTGAATAAATAAACTTTCCATTGATGTATGGTTTGTTAGGATATGACGATATTTGGCTGAGATACAACTATTTGAAAATCTGGAATCTGAGGGTGCAAAAAAATCTAAATATTGAGAAAATCGCCTTTAAAGTTGTCCAAATGAAGTTCTTAGCAATGCATATTACTAATCAAAAATTAAGTTTTAATATATTTACAGTAGGAAATTTACAAAATATCTTCATGGAACATGATCTTTACTTAATATCCTAATGATTTTTGGCATAAAAGAAAAATCAATAATTTTGACCCATACAATGTATTTTTGGCTATTGCTACAAATATACCCCAGCGACTTAAGACTGGTTTTGTGGTCCAGGGTCACAAATATATAAGAGATCTGAAGATTTTTTATTCACGGTTTGTCTGAACATGTGCTTTTGAAAATTGTGATTGATAATATAAAAAAAACAAGATGTTTTAAATGTAACTTGTGTTTGTCAGTTTTTGTTTCAATTGCAAAAACTTTTTGCTCAAATTGACATATGTATTTTTGAGCACAAATAATTACAAAGAAACAGCAAGTAATGTATCGAATTAAACATGACATTAAGTGGGAAAACAAATAGTATTCTTTTGTAAAACATGCTCCAAAAAGCTTTGCATTTACAAATGATTTTTTTACGATGTATAAATTATACTGACCTGTTAATTTACTCTAAAATATACTGTTATAAAAAAACCTTTAGTAATAAATCTCCCCAAAATGTACCTATGTTAGAAGACAAGCCTTTATATTTGGATTAACAACTCTTAAAAATGCATAAACAAAAAAAATGTGAAGTTGTACATAATGATCTTTTACAAGGAAATATATAAGTGTATTTATTCAGTGTATAAGCTGCTGGCCTGGTTTTAAGGGTGCTTTGGGTTTTTGTCTGACTGGATGATCAGTCGCTAAACTGCTAAAGTAAAACCCTCTTTTTTTCTCAGCAGGAAAGGCAGAAAGGTAAACTGAGTTCCTGGTAAATGATTATTGTATTTCTTCTGTGGTGGATGTTGAAACATGACCCTCTTGACCCCTTTGTACACTTGTTAGTCCCTGGGGGCTGTTTTCTGAGTCTGTGGCAGCTCTATTGCTAAGCTAATGTGTCACGCTAATGAGTGCTAACATTGACAGCAGACCGCATTAGCCCCACCCAGCCTGCGTTCTGAGAGGTGATAGGGTTGACTGCTTCACCTTTTCTTCTCCACCTCAGTGGTTTAATTGCTTGGGCTAAAGCTCTTGTTACTTTTTTTTCTCTTTCTTTCCCATTTTTCTGTTGTTTACTCAGATTTGCTAACTGAAAAGGTCACAAAATCTTCAGAGGCCTTGAGACAGTACAAGATTTGGGGTGCAGAATATGCTTTTGATTCTCACTTTCTTCACAGGAGAATGAAATGTAGCCTGAGGATTTGGAGGGGATTTCAGAGATTTGGAGTTTCTAGTTCAGCTTGTCATGTAGCCGTGTATCTTGGGTGATGTAATGTGGAGTGGTTTATCTACATGCATGCTTTCCTTTAGATCTATTATGTTGTTTTACCCAATGATAGTCAGGGATTTTAAATCTCTGGGTCTGTTAAATGTCAATTTATCTCTTCTCACCTGTGAAGTTTCTTTTGTTTGTTGTGTGTCATCATGTTTTCTGTTCAGTTCTTACAAAAACAAATCTGAATTAAACATCAATAATCATCTTCATTCTAATTTGTAATACGTTACAAAAGAGCTACAAAAATACACTGAATAAGTGCACGTCTGTGTGGGGTAGCTAATATTTAAATTGCCATCAAAGTTAGCTAATTATTCATCAGGAGTTTAAAAAGAAAATATGTAGCAAATTATTCATCACAGTTCAGATACCACATGCCAAGGCAACTTGCACCGATTGACTTAAAATGTGAAAAAGGAGTGTCGATTTGAACTCATCGTGACCTCTCTAAATGTTGGATAGAGCCCATGTGAGCATGGGCGTGACACGCGAGTGAGCGATTGTCATGAAAACATCAGGTCACGTATAGACTATCTTGTCTCTTTGAACTCTAAATCTTTATGCGTACACATTATCTCATGAAAACTGAGTGTGAAAATGTGAAGACACTTTCCCAATGAAAAAGTGCGGGAGGCAAATTTACATTTTGTTAAAAGTGCAAACGGACACGTTCGAGTTTCCAAACTGCTGAAATATGTACAACAACCAACACATTAAAACATTGCCAGATTCCGCTGCATCTGTTTCTGAGAAAATTTAACATGCTTTTAGCATCACTTACTGGACATTTGGCTTTGAAACAAGAAGTAACGTAATATAATTTTGCAGAAATGTCACCACAGGCACGTTTTTCAGATGAGGCTGGTTCACATAAAGGATCACATAAAGAGGTCACTTTATAGTTGTATTGAGTTTTTATATGGATTGGTTTTATACATTCTTTTCTTGTTTTGTCATTGGCCTATTTATTTAATGACTATAGAGCAAACAAAACCTCAGAGAAGATGTACACATACTCACAAAAATTATTATTCTTTGCAGATGTAACTCATTGTCAGACAGTAACCGCTCCAGGCTAAAATGCAGGATGTCAACAGTACGACAATAGTCTCTGATCGTACGCCTCTGATTTCCCCCCATGGGCTGTTCCCAATGTGCCTCTGGAGATCAGGTGGCCCAGATAAACATATGCAATCTGTCACTGCCCACAACTAATAGACAAAACAGCCACCCTCATGCAGTTTTCCATCTATTTTGTTGCATCATTTACCAGAAATCAACCATCTAATATCAAGTAAAAAACAAGTTTTATGGATGAAAAAATGACTAGTGGAAAATTAACCACATACTTGGAAAAACCTGAGCAAATGAAGTGAAATCAAATGAAAGTGTACAGCATCTCAGCCCTTGATTTTTGAGGAGCTCATGTTTCTGGTTTTCTTGGCATGCAGGATTTAGCCTGATCATCCATCTTTAGTGATGCTGTCATTGTGTTTTGTGTGTCTTTGGTTAAAGGTTGCTGACCGCTGTGGTTTAAAAGCACAGTGTGAGTCTCAGTTGAAGCTCTCAGTTAATTGTGACTGGTTTTGTAGTGAGTTATAGGCTTTTAGGCCTCTTCATCACATGAAAAGCCAACAGTAATCCAACCCACAGAAGCAGCGGTGGTTTTCCTGATTTCATCAATCTCGTGACTTGTGCACAAGAAATTTAAGATGAAGTCACCCATTAGAACCCTTCAATCATTTTCGGGGTATTAAACCAAGTAAGCAAACATAGATGAAACAAAACAAATAAAGATGATCAGGTTTCCTTACTCTATATTTAAGACATTAAAAATTCTACATGGCTCCAAGAGAACCAAGAAAAAGAATGGAATGAACATGATAAACCTAAACCGAATGTTTGGTATACATAAGCATCAAAAAGATTACATCAAAGGACAAAGATGTCAAAGAGGAGACTGGACAGACATGTAAGGACGAGTCTTCTGTCACTGTGAGACTGATGAGGACCAACAGGTCTTCGAATTGAGAAATGGCCTGTCTTCTGTGGAGGAATGTGTGGCACAGGGTTATCGGCTCTAGACAATCCCTCAGAGCTCAGAAATGGTCTTCTACTTGATTCTGAAGTTTCTCAGATCCTTTTTACTGACTATATGAGCTGTTGGAAATGCACCCTTCAAATTCTTAGCCGTATAGTTTGATTTAAAAACAGCCGATTCACAGAGATTTAACATTCTTTTAAATAATGGGGGACACGCAGGGTGTTGGTCATGTGATCAATCATGTCTTGCTTTATTCCTTGGGGCTCCCCTGCTAAAAGTCTTTCTTTGTTGGAAGGCCTTTGAAGAGGTCTGTGTATTTCTCTTTAATTAATTTAATGACTTACAAACTCTCTTTTAAAAGTTTTACTTCTAGATTCAAAATTACCTCTAAATATCGCCATCTCCTCAAAAGCATGATGCTCTGTAAATTACATTTTTCTTATTTGTCAATTAGAGCTACTCTAAAGGGTCCTGTGAGTGAAAATTTAGACTTTGGTTCAGCAGGAGGGAGCCACTGCAGTTGAATCATTGAGGGAAAGTCTCCCAGAATCCTTTGTGTCGGGTCGCCCCATGACCTACTGTTTCCACATACCCAGGCTCCTTAATGGTAAATGTGCTGCGCTATTGGTTTTCTGTATTCATGCCTGCTGCATGGAAACTAATTTCCACTTGAAGAGGAGCTCAGCTGGAGAGAGAAAAATAGAGTTTTAGAGACTGGGACAGAAACGAGAGCAAAGAGAGAGAGTCTTTGCCAAATTATATTTGTATTCATTGTTCACCAGAAATGTCATTATTAAAACTAAAGATTTGTGTATTTTAATTGCATATACATTTTCTATCAATTTGTTTTGCATAAACAAACTAATAAACTTAATGTGATGCATATTTGTCAGTCATACATAAATGAAACATGAATGATATTTTTGTAATAGTATTAATACGCTGATTATGTTTTAAATGCACAGTAAACAGGTTTATATATTTATCATCAATAAATCCAATTTATTAAATTTTCTTACATTTTAACTAATTGAGTCTTGCTTGTTCAACAGAAAGCAATATTCAAACCATGTACATACTTTTCAACATATTAATAGTCGATTCACACTTTTCTCCATACCACTCCAAAACAAGCATAACACACGACAGAAAAACCAAAACACTATTTAAAATAATGTAAAAATTACTATGTAAGTCTTCTGAAAGCATGAAATAACTTTGTGTTAATTTAATTTAATTTGAATTGCATTTATTTATGGTGCTCTTTTATTTCTAGTATTTTTGTTTCATTTAGTTCCACTGAAATAAACAAGAGTGTGAAAACAATGACATAATTTTAATTTATATAGTTAATTTTCCATTAAAATAAGTTGATTCAGTAATATTATAAGCAAGCATGCATAATACCATTAAATACATTTTAAATCCATATCTAGATATGTTTTTCAGACCATATCCCTTGTTTTTTATCCATCTGTTTTTCATCCTTCCCACTGTCTGTCTCACCCTCTGCTGCTCATTTTATTGCCTCGCCCTTGTCCTTGACCTCTGTTTATTCTCAGATTCACTCAGCTTCCTCTCGGTTTTATAAGAACCTCATCATTCTGTCGCTCCTTATGCAGGTGTGGCTCACTTATGCAGACACACACACAGTGATAATGACACCCCTGTAGCCACTTGAGGCATATAATTAGAGAGCAGGCATGTGCTGACTCTTAACGATAGGTATTCTCCAGGCTACAGGACTCACCCATGACTGCACCCTCACATTTACAGTGCATCTCAAAATAAAAGATTCACTCCCTCAGGTTCAGAAATAAAAGCATGATGCAGATTGTTTGGAACTATACTGCCATGTGTACTGTTAACAAACAGAGAGGGTTACTAAAACTATTACTAATTTAACTACAATTTTTCAGTAGCGTGACAGTTGTTGTTATCAAAATAGTGTAGCTGTTCAAGTAACTAAAGCTATATGTTCGTATACGATATTGTACTGCACAAGCAAATTTACTCCTCATTATTGCATGAACAAAATGTTGACTCTTTTGAAGCATTTAGCTGATTCAGTGAACCTCTTAAAAATCTACAACATGATTCATTTGAAAATATTAATTTGCTAAAAAACATTTTTTTATATATTTGTCATATGCTTTTGTATTTTTTTTTTACTTGATTATTTCACATTAATTGGACGTTTAGTGTAAATTGAATTGTTCATATATTATTCAGTGCTTTCATTCAAATCGAGATTCATATATTTTTTATTAGTAGCTTGTAACTACATGAAGCTTGACAAGCTACAGTTTCAAATTAGCTTCCTCAACACAGCAGCTAATGATGTTGTTATATTTCAGTATTCGTTAATGCTCTTCTTTTGTAGTGTTTTGCATATATTTACATGTAAACAAGACAAGTGAGCCAAAAGGAAGCAAATCAGACATAATGTGGGAGCGCTCGGCCTCTCCGGTCTGTCTGGATCTGTAAGATCAATTTGACATGATGACAATAATGTGTTTGTGCCAGGTTTTAATCTTCTGAAATATTCACAGGCTGGTCATTCCCTCTGGTGCCTTTCAAGAGTAGCAGCAGTGCTATTGTTTTATGACTCTCACACATTAGTTGTGCTAAACGCGTACTGTAATATCTTTAAACCAATTGGTCTGCTTCAGATCCTAAATTATATTTCTCTGAAGCGTTTCTGGTTTCCAGTTCAAATTAATGATTAGCACATTTATCATAGATAAAGAGCACTGTCTTTTGGCTATTGTTCCTCTGTCATTTTTCATCACTTGGAAAAGTGTCATTTATCTTGGAAGAGGGCCAAAGTACAGCACTTCATAGCGTGTGACAAAGCGACCTCAGCGAAGATGTCGTTAGTGGTAGAACCACAACAAACCTGTTAAATAACAGCATAGTATACAAAGTGTACTTTTGTGGTGACACTAATTATTTTACAGGATTATTCCGGGTTCAGTTTTTTTTAACTTGTCCCTCCTTTTTTTCTTTATATAACCACAAGATATAAACTATATGTGTTAACATGATTTTAGAGAAAAATCTCCAGTCTTTAGTGTCACACGATCTTTCAGAAATCATTCTAATAGTGAATGAATACAGTATGAGAGCTTATGAAATAATAAGCTTCACATTTCTGCTTTTAAATTCTCCAAAAATTGGTCCCATTTTCTTCCGTTGTGTTTCTCAGTTAACTTTTTTCATGGTAATCAACATTGCTGTTGATTGAGCTTAACTTGTACTGAACATGGACTATTTATTTAAACAACAAATATGTTGTGCCTCACTGTAAACTCCACTTTAAATTGGGTTAAAGTAATGGACATATTGTACATATAAATCAGCATTGTTTTGAGCTCAACATCTTTGATCATTTTCATTATAAAACATGCTAGCAAGTGTTTGCGTTCCTGTTACGGTTATCCCTCATTAAGCATGTAAATCTGTGTACACAGCTTGCGTAGATACGTGCCCGCCATGTTTAGCACCTCAGAACAGGGTGATTTTTTGCAGATACTGAGGCTCACAGTAGGTTTGCCATTCCCTGCCGGCCGGGACTAAGAGTTTAAGATTTAAAGCAAGACAGTGTGACATGGATTTGCCATAGCTGGAAGGATTTGGCAGACGTACTTAAGAAACTATTGCTCTCTGACTGCATAGTTTTCTAATCTCTTTTGGGCGCACGTCCCCACTGCATAAAGACTTGCTGCCCTCTCCCACACAGTCTAACACTGTTTTCGTGGAAAAGGCCATTTGGCTTCAGATATTTGTCTTTTTTTGTCCCCAGATAAAAAACTAAAAACAAAACTAGGCTGTGTACCTATGGATAATTTGAGCTGTTGTGTTTAAATACCTCAATGTTGTGATTTAACTGGCCTGCCCTTGGGAAGGTGTTTATAGTCCTCATGGTGGATGGCTGTAAATGCTCTGAAGACAGACAGAGAAACTTACAGCCCTGTGTGGAAACGGTAGTCAAATATTAAAAAAAGCAACCAGACACCTTTAGTGCTTTGTTTTCTTTTCTCTTCTGGGCCTCTTTACTAAAGGGTGGGAATTTTCTCAGATTTTCAGTGGCCCGTAAACAGGCCTAAATTTGAGGCTGGGCTTTTCAGGGCTTCTATGCTAACAAGACCTGAGCATTGTTGAAATCGCTCTTGTTTTATGGGCCACATTTATGGAAACTAATTGGAACTGTTCATGAAATGTGTACAGTTGCTGTCAGTGAATGAACTTCCTAGTGTTGTAACATGCATGCACTGAATGTGTCTTTCTCTCTCACACTTGCAGATCTCGGTGGGTAAACTACTGCTGTCATTATCATGATGCAAACCCTGCTCCTCATCCTGAGCTTATGTGTCTGGGGTTGTCATGGCAATGCCCGCACAACACCCCGAGTGCACCTGTCATATAAAGGTGAGAAATGTGGCTTTTCCCCCCTTGTTTTTTAAAACATGCACGCACACATTTTTATTTGTATGTGTATTCTTTTCTGAGTTGACAATATATTACTGGTCTGATATAATGACCTTTTTTTAATGAATTATTTTCATCGTTGGTAATTAAATGAGCCACTGAGGTGATCATAATTATTAGATCTCATTATCACATAAAATCCCCCTAAAAATAATTGCTTAGTTTTGGGCTAAATAACACCTGAAAATAACTGGTACAACCATTCAGGCAGCAATGTGAAACATTTAGCAAATGTCAGTGGTTTTTATCCTGGATGGATATGAGGGAATTTTAAAAGTGTCATTTCCATACCTGGAAGTGTCAGGGAAATTAATAAAATATTAAAAAGTCATGGAAAGTTCTATAATGAATATATATTTTTGTCAAGCCCTAAAATATTTTATCAGGTAGAAATTGTTTTGTAATTGCTAATTACAAAGTTGGTATATGTTAGGGCTGTGCAATTAATCGCATGCGATTGTCAAGTGCATCTCGTCAGTAAATCCGGTTCCGTGATTGGTAGTAAATCGATAAATCGACGAGATGCGCATGACAATCGCATGTGATTAATTGCACAGCCCTAGTATATGTAATTTTTTTAAAAATCCAGTAATCACAAACTACTCTATAATTAGTTCTTGGAATTTCTTGAAGTACAAAAAAGTAAATTAATTTGATTTAGTTTACTTTCATTTATTACCACTCCTAGATTTTGTAAATAATAAAACAAGCCGCTTTGAAAACAAGTCGCTTTACCAAAAATATCTGACTTGGCCTACATGGAGGGCCTTCAAGGGCCTATTGTCTTAGAATATGGTCAAAAAGGTTGAGAACCACTGAATAGAAATGTTTTTTAGATGTAAGTATTTAAAGGGGTAGTTCCCTTCTAAAAAGAAAATGTTCATTTTCATGTTGTTCCAAACTTGTATGACTTTCATTCTTCTGTGGAACACAAAAGAAGGCATTTTGAAGAAGGTTTCAATTGTTTTGTTAATATAATGGAAGTGAACAGGGTCTAAAACAACATTGTACCCCATTGACTTTCATTGTATGGACACACACACACAAATACTTTTCAAAATATCAACTTTTGTGAAGGAAGTCATGCAGGTTTGGGGTTTGGAACAAAATGAGGTCAGAAAATAATGGCAGAAAATTCATTTAATGGCATGTAAGATTAAAATTGCCTTAATAACAAATATTATATTTGACACCTACATTATCATAAATTCTTTTCTCAAACTTTGTCCATGTTGGAACTTGTATTTTCTAATGTTTATTTTCCTCTTAATTTGAAGGGCACATTTGAGTTGTTTTTAGAAAGCCTGTGGAATGTAGTTATCATGCTTTGTGGAGCTTCTGAGCACTTTATGTCATCAGTGGCTTTTTAATGCCTCTCTTTTCTTACTGTTCCTCATGTCACACTCTCTCTCTCTTTCTCACTTTCTCGCTTCCTGTCTTCCTGTGTATGTTTTGAATCTGACACCAGCATGCCTCATCTCCCAATTAATGCCCCAGAGAGGGGACTACCCATCATCTCCTCTGCAGGGGGATGTGTCACGACGGGGCACAAAGAGATGCAAGCAGAGCGAGGCAGATGTTTGAAGTTTAAAAGTCAAATCTCTCGAACACAAAAGCATTAGCATTTTTTTCCCATTCAGCTCGCAAATGGCGGTCAAAGAATGGGCGTGAAAAGATACAGTGGCGTTATTGAAGAGATATTGTTTTATATAATGAAAGACACTAGGCACAGCTGCATGCAAACACATTTATAATACTATTTTGCCCATCCGTCTGACAGAAGCGCAGCAGCACAACAGGTCAGAGTCTGACATGAATTCGCTTTCAGTTCTCAACTGTCACACACAAAACCCAGCAGGTGCCTCTGCAGTGGAGCCCCATTACTTTGTATAATCCATCAGAAAGTATTCACACACACACACACACACACACACTCACAGCTACACAGAGAAAGGCATAAACTCACACACACACACTTACAGTCTCCTCTGCAAGGTATATTTAGTGCACAACCTGGTGGCGTGTGCCAACCTGTGCCAATTCAGCAAGCTGAGACATGGTTCTTCATGACACCCTACTGTCAGGATGCTGGGCTTTCCTGACACAGTGTCCCGACCAGGCACGACGCAATAATATTCCAGCTACAATTTTTCAAGCTACACTGAAAATGAAAATGCAGTGCAAAATGCTTTTTTGTTCGCAAAGCACCTCAGAGCTGAACAGTGTGAAATAAAGAACACATACATTCATATTTTGATACTTCTCCATGCAACATACTTTTTATGGCTTTCCTTGTGAAAATTAAGGAATTTGTCATAATTTCCAGTGTTTCCGAATTTACACAGTCAGTCTTTCCATTGTTTGTGTTTAATATACACTAACCACATATTTGTACACTATTTGTAATATATACACAGTATATATCAAAATTAGAGAACAATCTATAAATACTTGATTTTTTCTGAAATATTGTTGATCTTCATCGCTCAAAATTTGAAGGAATATTAGCTGTTCTACTAACATGTTTGATAAAATAACCATTTCCACACTGTGATTAGAATTAGAGAACAGTAACCACTGTAGCACGAAAGAAGGTTACAACTAAATTTTGGAGGGTTACAGCTGTCAAAAATTAGTAGGAAGTGTAGAGGCCCTTGCTTTGAATGACTTCAGCATATCTGCGGCCACAGGATATCACTGGTTTCTCAGACTGCGCTCGTGTGATCTTGGTCCACTCTTCTTCCAGTCTCTTCCATAGTTTGGTAACTGTAATGCGTTTCTTAGCCATAACTTTGACGCCAAGGATTTTCCAGAGATTTTCAGTTGGGTTTAGATCAGGACTCTAGGCTGGCCATTTCATCTTTTTTTATGTTCTTACAGGACATTGCAGGGAAGGTACTGCATGTTGCTGAAGGAGGTTCTGATAAACATTTGCATTCACCCTGCCATGTAGCTGTATAAGCTGCCCAACTCCTGCTGCAGAAAACATCCTCCAAACCAAGACACTTCCTCCTCCACCTTTCACTTCTTTATGCACTCAGGCTTTAATCTTTCTCCAGTTTGACGCCGAACATAATGTTTCCCAACGGACCCAAATAAATTAAACTTGCTCTCATCACAAAAGTGAACTTTAGACCAGTTCTCCTCTCTCCAAACAACATGCTCCTCAGCAAAGGTGAGTCTAGCCTTTTGATTCTTTTTGCTGATGAGAGGCTTCGTCACTGCACGGTACGCTTTCAGTCCAACTTCTCTTCAACATGCCGAGACAGATCCATACCCTGTTCAGTGCTGAACTGGTGAGAGATTCCAGCTGCAGTGTTGAACCGATTCGCCATTGAGATTCTCCGCATTATCCTGTCTTCTCATGCATTTGTCTTATGTGGATGACCAGCCTTTTGGTGGACTTGAATGAATTAGTGTCATTGTAAAGCTACAATATTCTAGAAATCACAGATTTGGAATGACCAGCTTCTCTTGCAATGGCTGAAATGGTCACCCCATTGGCCTTCATCTGGACAACCCCCTGTTGCAGGGATTCAGTCACCTTAGAGCGGCTCGCAATCTTACAATGTGATTATTTTAAAGGGGGGTGATTCTTTTCTATACCCACTGTGTGTGTGTGTGTGTGTGTGTATATATATATATATACAGTATATATACAGTATATATAGATACACACACACACAAATACATACATACATGTATACTATACATATGGGTTATATGTAGAGGTATTGTAATTAACCATGTTTCTCAACTTCCACAATCTGTATATCAAATTTATTTATTTATGATTGTTGTTTATTTACCCGTGTACATTATACATATCGTACATTATACATATTGTAAGTTAAGTAATTGATTATAAGTGTTGTGCATAGAAAAGATGTGGTTGGAAACCTTAACAGTCATCTTTTTCTACTACTGTTTTTCACGATTTCACTTAAATACAATTTTCATATACATATACACATACACATATGAGGTTTATGTTCGTGTTTGAAATATAGTATGTGTGAGTGTCTGAGTGTGTACGTATGAATGTCTGTGTGCCCAAATGTTTGCGAGGGTGATTATGACCCCGGGTTGACTGGGGTTATTATGTGCGTAGGTGACAGTGGGATAGATCCCTGTTCTGAGAAACAGGATTGGCTTGTGGCGTTTGAGGTTTATTATTAGCTTGTGTGGTTGCTGTGTTTACCTCGGCCAAAGCACAGGGAAGCCCCCCCAAAGCATGCCAGGGCTCACTGCCAGCAATCTGGTCTAAAATGCCACAGAGACAACAGGAATGTTTGGAGCTTCGGCCAGTGTCATCTAGCCTGAATCCGTCTCCACCCCACAGCAGAGCCACTGGCTTTGTTAGGATCAGGTATGAAGTTTGAGTTATGTTCAGGGTTGGGCTTAAAGATTTTGGGACTACCATTCAGCGGATCTAAATGGAAATAATTCAGTCTTACACTCTTGAAATTATTGTTTGTTTATCTATGTATACACTGCCACTCCTATTGCATCTCAAGACCAAGATGAGTGACTTGAGTGCATTAAGAGAGTAACACTCAAGTTCTGGGAGTTCTCTCTGGAGCTAGGCCACTTTCACAGAGTGCCACTTAAAAACTGACAGCAATGCCCGCTTATAAATGTGGGAAACTTTTTTGGAAAGGGTATGTGGATAAATTAATTCTATAAACCAGAATTATGAGGTAGAAGATCAGAAACAGAGCAATGGAAGATTATTTTTCTTATGTGGCTTGACCCCTGAATGTCTATGGGAATGAGATCCACTTCCGAAATACACAGAAATCTTCACACAGCCCTGAATCTCCAATCATTCATGAAGTTCTCCACTTCCAGTGACACTTGAGTGTTTGTTTATTCAGTATTTTTGATAATTCATATGCAGGACACTCTGCTACATTTAACATATTTTCCAAATAAATCCATTCTACAGATTTATTTAGCAGATTTGGCTTCAAATTCGGCACATAAACTGAAAGGCAAAAAGTTTACTTGTTGATAAGCCAAAAAATTTGTAGATTAGCTTCTCAAGTATTTTCAAAATTAAAGTTACTGTACCTCCTAGAATTACGTTGATCTTTTAGTCAAGCTTTGTGCTGTTGATGGCAATAGATATGAAGACCTTATATAGTTCACATCAAAAATAATTGATCGATTATACTGGAGGATTTGCATGGGCGCATTGTGCAGTAATGAGGGTATTTCTTGAACACGTCTATCTGATTTGTAGTGATACAACTGTTGTTCAAACTTATCTTTGTTGTTGGATCAAAGCCTTGCAAATTAATACAATTTGGTTTCTCTCTCATATATGACCATCCAAGTTTCTTGTGCAAAGTGTTTGTTGGCAGATGCATTTATAATGAGGTCATGTAGAGTTTTGCATTTCATCTACAATCAACATTTCCTTCCCTGGAGAAACTCGGAGGAATTCCTCACCAATGAGACACTTTAGCTTATGTCCTTTCCTGTAAAAAAGGTCTGTTTTTTTCCACAAATGCTTGCCTCCCATGTCCAAGTAATGATCTTGGCCTTTAAAAAAAAAAAATCCAGAGCAGAGTGGCACAGAGGAACCGATTTAACAACATTATTAAAAGTTGGATCTGTGAAGATTCTCATGATACTCTTTACCCTTTTCCCTGTAGTGTGGCATTCAGCCTGCAGAGTTTTTGGCTTGCAGCCACAAATTAAATGCTAAATAATGTTTGAAAACTTGAAGGTGGACTTTATAAGGAGACACTGTCCACTTGTATAAAAATATATTGGAAAAATTGTTAGCTCAGTGTTGCAGTTTAGCTGAGCACAATGACAAAATTTGATAGAATCAAACTGCAAAAATGGCACATAGTGGGAAAAGCATATTCATAGTTCTTCACAGTGGAAAAAAAGTCTGGTAAAAATAGCATATGGTTGTGACGGAGTACGTCAATGTTCAGCCAGGCCTACATGCTCACGATACATGGATGCGTGTGAACAATAATGTGATCTGATCCCTCTCCCTTGTTATATGTCAGATTAAAATAGAGCTATGCAGTGAAATATTTTTGGTGCAGCATAACAGTTAAGATTTAAATAAAAGTCAGCTTGATCCAGAAACTAGACAGTTCATCCAAAAATGAAAATTGTCATCATTTACTCACTCTCAAGTTGTTCCAAACCTGTATGAGTTTCTTTCTTCTGTTGAACCAACATTCTTCAAAATATCTTCTTTTGTGTTCAACAGATGAAAGAAATTCATACAGGTTTGGAACAACATGAGGGTGTGATGACAAAATTTTCATTTTTGGGTGAACTAATCCTTTAAATAGTTCTGAATACATTGCTGCATCCTAGAGCATAGAACCTAAAGGAATAGTTCAATACGAGTCAAAGGGATAGCTCACTCAAAAATGTAAATTCTGTCATCATTTACTCACCCTCATGTCCTTCCAAACCATGTCGTATGACTCTTTCACAAAATAAGATATTTTAGACAGTGTGTCAACACTGAACTCATTGACTTTCAAAAAAAGCACAGAGATATTTTTCAAAATAGTCATGCAGATTTGGAATAACATGAGGGTGAGTAAATGATGACAGAATTTGCATTTTTCAGTGAACTATCCTTTTAAATTGTATTTACCTGAAATATTCCTTTAACTGGGTTGCTACAAGTGCACCTTAAGTCATTTTTGATTAAAAGAGCTTCCTAAATGACTAAGCCATGAAAACATATTTGCTTATGGAAACTTTGGGCATTTAGGCCATGACCTAAATATTTTGATTTCCTAAAAAAGTCTTTGGCCAGAGAGGGTTATGAAATCAGTGAGGTGGAGCAGCGGCAGCTTTTGGAAAGAAGCTGTCAGGGCTGACTCGCAGTCGCAGCAGGAGTTTAGACGAGGCTCAAACTAGAGATGTCCAAAAGAAATATACAGACGTGGATAGTTTGCTGTACTTTTTATACAGTCTGTGTCTATTTTCTGAGCAGACTGAACTGAACTGCTGACGCAGCTCCTAATATGCCAGTCTCGTCCAGATGTATTTTTTTAATGAGATGTCCTTGTTCACAGAGGCAGCAACTGCTGTCCACCTGCCTCCAGGCATTGGCTCTGATTACTGTATTATTAGATGTATTTCAGTGAAATCATGATGCTCCGTTGGACATTATAAGCAGAGTTTTGCTATAACATACACAAGAAGTTTTGAGATGTGTGTCTCTTAAGGGATAAAATCCAGTTTTCCACTGCACTTTAATTGAGGGGTCTGGCGTCTTATTCCTCCCCACAGCATTGCATAATGTTTTTTTACAGGCAACAGAGGGGCTGTTATTAAACGGGACATTTTCCCCAACTCATTGTTCAGCATGTTCCACAGCTTATCTTTGTGTATTAGGCAAGAGATTGGTACAACCACAGAGTCTCTCCGCAAATCTGTCTTGAGAACTCTGGACTCAAGTGCTCTTCTTCTCTACTTCTATGGGACACTAATTAGTTATAATGACCCACTAAATTAAACGCAACCTCTTGAGATAATCAGATTTGTGAAAATAGTATGTGTTGTTCAGTATTTCCAAGTATGTCCATGTGCAAAAGACTATAAATTCATATAATTAATTGGAAAAAATATACGAAATTCCATATTTTTCTATTAAACACGTTATAAAAAGTAGGCTGTAACAGTTTTTTTTGCGTTAAACCTGATCTGTCTGTTGTTGGCACCATCACTGTAGTTAGGTTTGGCAAACATGAAATGTTTGCAATTAGGACATTGTGTGTGGAAAATCTGACTGCTTTTGTCTTCCTTAAATTATGCCATTGTGATTTGATTAAATTGGATTTTGGCTTGTGGCAAACACTGGCAAAAGTCACAACTGGTCCAGCCAGCTGGAAAACAATACTAGAAGCAGAACTCCCCTAAAACACGTAAAAAGATATGCGTCACCTAATAATTGATAGACATTCAGAGATACACATCTAATGTATTATGGGGAGATTTTACCATTTAGATATGTATTTATTACTGTTGTTTAATAAATAATAAATAAACATCAAACACATTTATAATAATAATAAATAATGTTTTTGATATTTATGATAAAATATAAATTAATACAATAGAAAAATAATATACCGTTAATAATAGAAAAAAATATAATAAATTAATAATAAACCATTAAATATTAATTTATTCTTAAACAGTAAATATCTAATACATTATCATTAAAAATATCAAATACATTATAATGCATTTATTTGATATTTATTTATTATTGTTACTTATTATTATTGTAAATTTAATTAACTTTTTGTTATAAAACTTTATTAATTCTAAGGTTTTTTCTTAGCAAAATCAAACATTGATCACTTTGTGTCAGTTCCTTGGCAGCACTTCTTCACTCAAATGACATCACTTCCCATCACTTCTTTCAGGGGTGAGTGCTTCAGACTGTTTGTACAGAGTAAAGGTCAAGGTCTGACCTGACGTCCACAGGCTGTCAGGTGCCTCCTTACTGAATAAAGTGAGCTGCCCTCCCTTGCCAAAAGATAGTGGATTTTGTGGATGAAGCCTGTTGGACGGTGATGAGAGAGCATGCTGAGAATAGATCCGTGGCCCCAGTGCGCAGCGAGCGGTCTGGAATCCCAGCCTGCCCCTGTGGATCGAGCCAGGGAGATTCTGTACATGACTGGAGGATCACCCACACAGCTGCCAGAACCACACACACACTAGTACACTTCGCCACCTAGTTAGAGCCCTGAGGAGCACACCTAACACACATGTGCAGGCACACACCTTGAGAGCATATGTGGCATCTCACCCGTTCACATGTGGTCTCATATACGTCTGTTCACATTTAGTGTCTGAATGACTAAATGTTATTTAGGTTGGACCATAGACATGTATACAAGAGTTTAATCAAGTCTTTATTTAATACATGATCTAAAACCTTTTCCACATACTTCGCTCTGACCTTCCTGTCACTGGCCCGTTCTATTTCTGTTTATCCAGTGTGTAACGCTGGACAGGCATTTGGACGAGAGCACAGTAATACCTCTGAGATCAAAGTGGTTTGTGGTATGACGCTAACATGGAGTAATTTATAGATTCGGTCTGTGTCAGTAGCGCCGTTCCGCACTTGCTCAAAATCACGCAATTGCTCTCGTACTCTCAGAGGGCAACGATGTCAGCACGTCCTCATAACCTCAGATTTATGTTTAATGTCAACTCGCTTCTCCTCACTCCCTGGCCCGACCTTCGCACTATTATTGTGTGATGTATGTAATTATGTTTTTGTCATTTAAAGTTGAACATTGATGGATATTTGGTGTAAATGGACGGGTTTAATTGGTGATGTGTCTTTGGGGAAATCAGTGGCTGAATGTGATAGAGACGGGGAAAAAACACTTAGTACACTGGAGCACAGCACACTCAGACAGCTGAAGCCGTCTCATCTCTACACCTGCTCTGTTCTCTCTTGTGTCCTCCCTCAGAGAGAAAGAAAAAGAGAGAGATGGAAACCACCAGCACCTGCTGTGTGAAAAATATGACCGATAAAGAAACCTGGGTTGAAAAAATTAAATAAAATATAATTTAAAATAAAATAAAATAAAACCTAACCCTAACGCATAAAATAAAATAAGCATTATATATATATA
>NW_015505195.1:5417967-5421892 GCF_001515645.1 Sinocyclocheilus grahami
TCAGGGAGAGTGTGCTAACTTTGTGCGTCTGATTGAACCGTGGAACAGGACTCACCTGTACACCTGCGGCACAGGAGCTTATAAACCCATCTGCACCTTCATCAACAGAGGCTGGAGAGCTGAGGTACATATTGCTGTTTACAGTACAGCTGTCTTGATCTTGTGAATGACAATGATTTCTGTATTTCATCAGCAATAACAAAGATTACCAATATAAAAAAAATGATGATCAACAACATTTTATTTTATTTTGATTTTTTATGTTTGGTGCATGTTTGATGTTGGTGCATGTGGGTGCAATAATTTGATTAAAAATGTATCTTTTACAATTTTACACATATAAAAAACATTAGCGCTGCAGTACATTCACTTTCTTAACTTATAAGTTGTGTGTGATTGTGTGTAGGAATACCTTTTCCGGCTGGTTCCTGGTTATGTGGACTCTGGAAAAGGAAAGTCTCCTTACGATCCCCACCAGGAGAATGCAGCAGTTCTGATCAGTGAGACCTCTCTCCCCTGCTCTTTTGTATCTCTCATAACAAAAGCATGTAGTCAAGCTCCAAAAAGCACAAATTAGATTTTAAAGCCATTACTCCAGCCTTCAGTGTCACATGATTCTTCATAAATCATTCTAATATCTAATTTGCTGCTGCTCAAGACACATTTTTTAATTATTATCACTGTTAAAACAGTTGTGCTGCTTAATGTTTTTGTGGAAACTGTGATTTTTTTTTTCAGGAATCTTTAATTAATAGAAAGTCCAACAGAACAACATCAATTTGAAATACAAAAATCTTTTGTAACAATATAAATGTCTTAACTGCCTTTTTTAAATCAATTGTATGCATCCTTGCTAAATAAAAGTATTCATTTCTTTCAAAGAAATAACCATAGAGACCCCAAACCTTTGAACAGTAGTATATTTTACTCACTTCGTAGAGCAAAACTTGTGCAATTGTTTAAATCTATAAGTTCATAGGTGTTGGTACCTGACTTAGAAATGGAAATTTGCTTAAGAAATGTTTATGAAGTTATTTTTGAAAATACTTAACCAGTGACCTTGATCGACTGGAGTCGTGGAAATTCCTTGGTCAGAAGTGTGGGAACTATTCTGTTAAGCACTTCTAGTTGTATAAGGGTCTTCTAGCAGTATAAATGGGCCAGTAGTATAAATTTAGCCAGTCTTCATCCATCATGATTTGTCTCTCTCTCTCCACATTACTCTCATTCTACCCTCGTCAGATGGGAACCTGTATGCTGGGGTACATGTGGACTTTATGGGTACAGATCCAGCCATCTTCAGAACCTTGGGAGACCGTCCCGCTGTCAGAACAGAACAGTATGACTCCCGATGGCTGAATGGTATGATATGAGCAGAGGGGTACAGTGATTAAAATGAAAAGATGGACCGGTGACAAATATTATCCCTTTTATCTCTTTACAAATCCCTTTATCTCTCCATCAGAGCCTGTGTTTATAAAAATCCAGAAGATTCCAGACAGTGCCGAGAAGAATGATGATAAGCTTTACTTCTTCTTTCGGGAGAAGAGTTTAGATGCTTCGGGGGGCAGTACTCCGAGCGTCCTCGCGAGAGTAGGCCGAGTCTGTCTGGTGAGAAAATCATGATGTTAGACACAAGACTTGACTCCTTAAGTCACAATCTGACTTAATAATCAACTTTTAATCATGATGATTTTTGTCATGCAACTCATTATGCAAATCAGATGAACCCAAGGTTTGTTTAAAGTCTAATCTCTTTTTTTCCTGTTTGTGTGCTTTCCCTTTAGAATGATGATGGAGGTCAAAGGTCATTGGTCAACAAGTGGACGACGTTCCTTAAAGCACGACTGGTCTGTTCTGTGATTGGTGCAGATGGTGTTGAGACTTACTTTGATGAACTGAGTATGGCATATGTTTTTTTCCCTCCATGATCATAACATGTTCTAAATCAGCTCTCTGTCTGTCTCTGATGCCTGATGTCTGTTTGTTTTGTAGGGGATGTTTTCATCCAGAGGACCCATGATGAACGGAACCCCATCGTGTATGCTGTGTTCTCCACTGCTGGGTGAGATAATCTCATGCAAACATCTAAAACCTCAAATGTTTGGCGTCCGTAAGATTTTATTTTTTTTAAATATTAAGATATTTTTTTCAACAGGGAAACATTTAATTAAACAAAAGTGTTTTATCACATAAATGGTCATAAAATACTTTTTTTCTGAAACAAAATACTTCCTAATCTTCCTGAAATGTTTTGAACATAATTTAAATATAGATTAAAAGGCATAGTTGAACCCAAAAAGCCTCTGTGTTGTGTAACATCTCTATTCCTTCAGATCAGTGTTTATATCGATGGTTCTTTGTTAAATGAGTTATGATGCCAATGCTGTTTCTCTCTTTTCCTTTCCAGCTCTGTGTTTAAAGGCTCTGCCGTGTGTGTGTACTCAATGGCAGACATCAGAAATGTCTTTAATGGACCCTTCTCTCACAAACATGGTCACAACTACCAGTGGACACCTTATACTGGCAAAATTCCTTACCCTCGCCCGGGGACTGTGAGTATTGCTTATGAAATCCAGTTTTGTACTGTATCTTATTATTGTCTTTGTTGCTATCTCATTCTATTTTGATATTTCTGCTCAATTTTATTGTTTAGTGTCCTGGAGGAACCTTCACCCCTGATCTCCACACCACTAAAGCCTTCTCTGACGAGGCTGTAAACTTCGTACGTGCACATCCGCTGATGTATCAGCCTATATATCCGATACACAAGCGCCCTCTGGTGGTCAGAACTGGCGTTGACTACCGTTTCACCACTATTGCTGTGGACCTGGTGGATGCTGTGGATGGAAGATACGAGGTGCTCTTCCTGGGCACAGGTTAGACATTTATGATTATGTCAGATACTTTCTGTTTAGTTACATGCAGGATGAGTTCTTCCTGAAGTTGCACGAGAAGGTGCAGCATTGCAACATGAACCACCTAATTTGTAAATCTTTTCAAACATGGGCAAATCTAATCTACCCATGATTCACCTTGAACTTTAGATCGTGGAACAGTCCAGAAGGTGATTGTCTTACCAAAAGACATCAGCACAACAGAAGAGCTCATTTTGGAAGAGGTTGAGGTTTTTAAGGTACAAAAATACCGAATATTGCTGACTTTTTGCTGTTGGGTAGGAATGACCTTAAAATCCCCTAATGCATGATTTTGAATGTTGTAAATTTGTCCATCTAATTTTTCCAGACTCCTGCTGCTGTCAAAACTCTGAAGATTTCTTCTAAAAGGGTAAATATAGTTGTAGTAAAATCAGCATTATTTTAGTGTCATTGATATACAGGTACATCTAAAAAAATTGAATATCATGAAAAAGGTCAATATTTTTTGTCACTCATTTCAGAAAGTGAAATCCATATATTATATAGATTCATTACACATAGAGTGAAATATTTCAAGCCTTTATTTCTTGAAATTCTGATGATTATGGCTTACAGATAAGGGAAACCCAAAATTCAGTGTCTCAGAAAATTAGAATATTACATAAGATCAATAAAAAAGGATATTTTAAACAGAAATGTCAGGCTTCTGAAAAGTATGTTCATTTCTATGCACTCAATACTTGGTTGAGCCTCCTTTTGCATGAATTACTGCATCAATGAGGCGTGGCATGGAGGCAGTCAGCCTGTAGCACTGCTTGATGCGCTGACGCCAGCCTCAGTCCACTCCTTGTGAAGCTCCCCCAAATTCTTGAATGGATTTTGCCTGACAATCCTCTCAAGGCTGCAGTTATCCCTTTTGCTGGTGCACATTTTCCTACCACACTTTTTCCTTCCACTCAACTTTCTATGAATATGCTTGGATACAGCACTCTGTGAACAACCAGCTTCTTTAGCAATTAACTTTTGTGGCTTACCCTTCCCTACCC
>NW_015505195.1:5422248-5430501 GCF_001515645.1 Sinocyclocheilus grahami
TTGCACAATTGGTGGCTGACTAAATACTTTTTTTCCCCACTGTATATGGGTTTCACTTTCTGAAATGAGTGACAAAAAATATTGACCTTTTTCATTATATTCAAATTTTTTTAGATGTACCTGTATATTATATATTATAGTTTTGTTAATTTTGAATGAGATTTTATTGTTATATTTTCTATTTTCATTTTAATTAGTTTAAGTTTGAGTAATTTTGCTGTAAATTTTTGTCCTTTTTATTAGTTCTTAATATGGCTTTTAATTTATATACTTGCTTTTTTTAATGGTTTAGTAAGTTTTGTAGTTAATATGATAATAACCCTGCATAAAATACAATTTTGTTTAATATCCTAGCTATGACACTGATACAATTCAGTAACTGATCGCTGAAAAATCTGTGTAGTTTCTAAACTTTTTCTCTTTCTCTTTTGCGGTTTATAGCAACAGTTGTACGTGTCTTCAGAAAGGGGTCTTACCCAGGTGTCCCTGCACAGGTGTGCCGTTTATGGCAAGGCCTGTTCGGACTGCTGCCTGGCCCGCGACCCCTACTGTGCCTGGGATGGAGAACACTGCTCTGCTTTCACCCCGGCTACCAAGAGGTCAGACCACATTCATTTACCCCAATGGGTGGTCCATGGTCCAAATTATGTGCAAATGGATCTCTAGACTTCATTAACTGCCCATTTTAATTGCTGATAACACGGTCAATCCATTTTCAATGCATATTGTTTTTCATCAGATCTGCTGAAGAGAAACAGAATAGAAAATAAACAGTATGATTAGCAGCAATAGTTGATTTCACAATTAAAATAACCAATAAGCTTTTAACCATGAAATCGATGTGAATAAATTCTTAGGAGAAGCAGAAGGCAAGATATCAAACACGGAGATCCTCTACGGCAATGCAGAGGATTCAACGCAAAAGGTTTGTAAACAGCCTCTCATATGATAATGAATAATGATGCAGGAGATCTTCAGAAACTTGAATGTGGCCGTTCTCTGACCCTCTCAGTAGAGAAGCGTCTGAGGGAGACTGTGCAGTTTGGGGTTGAAGGGACCAGCACGTTCCTGGAGTGCCAGCCAAGATCCCCGCAGGCCACCGTCAAATGGCTCTACCAGAAGGACGGCAAGCGAAAAGCAGTAAGATACTCATGTTACTATTATCGGGCTTTCTGCCATCATTCAAATTTACAGTAAAAAAGGCAGCTGTGGTTGCCAGAATTTAATCATAAAAAATATGATCTCAAAATTTTTGGTTTCGCAGGTTTAACTTAAATTTACAGGAAAAAAATCATGAATTAATATAATGTTAATATACCAATGTACTGAAGTCTGATTTGTACCTTTATAACACACAGACAACCAATGAGAAAGAAAGACGCATTACAATTTTTACCATTAAAATTTGAATTTTATTACGGTACACCATGTCATTATGAACTTGTATGACTTTAAATGACTCCTTTTCCTTTTCAGCTCAGTCGAGACAAAGATGTCTTGAAGACCGGTCATGGCATCCTGCTGAAATCTCTCACCCAATCAGATGGCGGCCTTTACCACTGCCTGGCAACCGAGAACAACTTCAAACACACCGTGGCACGCATCTCCCTACGGATCCTGGACCGGGAAATAGTGGAGGCGCTGACTGAGTCAGATGTCCCGATAGAACCAGAGCACCGCCGCCACCATTCGCATCACCACCCTCCACCGCCGCCCCCTCCCCCTCAATCCCACCCACCTGCTCTCCAGCTCCACCCACAGCCTGAGGTGCGTCTCATCAACCAGTACTGCCAGTCCTACAGGCAGCAGATACAAAGCCAGCCACACAAAGCCAAACGAAACAACCGCAGGCACACGGGAGAACAGGAAGAGGATGAGCTACAAGAGCAGTGAGTGGAACAGCACCTGGGACCCTGTTGACCATGTCCCGTCCATGTGCCCCATCATTATGTACTTCCTCTAGACAAACTCGGTCCATTTAATAAAATGATTCATTAGTTTAGACTGATTCATTCGATGTGTCAGACTGAGTCTGAACTAGATTGATTTTCATTTTGAGGTACAGTTTGATGCACTTAGCTCCCCTAACTAATCTAAATCTGGCTGTGATGTGCTCACTTCCATAGCTAGCATTAAACCACTCAGTTTTCTATTATTATAATTCCTTAAAACATCCTACCACACCAGCAAAACTACTGCTGTTTTATGTAAAACATAAGCTATTCCATTCTAATATTCAGTACACCAATGACTGCAGTATAAATATTATCAGAAACATTTGAAAACATGTGCGTTGTATAGGTTTTAAAAGGTGTTTTGGGCAAAATGTAAAGATCACTGATTCAGTCAGTCATCTCTAAATCCCCAGATCATGAAATACAGTAGATGGTTGGATTTATGTTTCTGCAAGGCTACAATTATAGCACAATATATCTTACCATCATTTTGACCACCAAAGTTTTTTTTCTTTTCTTGGCATTTGCAGTTTTTTATAGAGTTTTCTGTAATTAAAGTCCTTTGAAGAATAGGTCAATTTGTATGGACAACTAGGAGTGGCACTTAAAATTAAAATGAATATATAGTAATATAATAATTTAAACATTAAAATGAAAATAAATAGTTTTATAATTGAAAAAATGAAATGATACATTGATAACTTTTTTTGATCATTTTATTTTTAAGTGTCACTTCTAGTCCTCCATACGTTTGAGCTTTAATTTTAGTTTTGATCCATGACAGAAATTTTAAAGCCTAGAACTGAAAAGAAACTTCTACCAAAAATGATATTTCAGTATCATTTGCATGTTTAAACATGTTTCAGATAAAACTTTAGATAGATTGGGAATTTTAAATAATTGCAATAACATTATTAGCCATTCGATTAAAAAATTACATTTAAAAAATGATTTACATTTCAAATATGTGAATTGTCAAACAAAATATTTATCTGATACTAAAAATATTATATATTTTGTCTCCTTTTTGTATTGGAACAAACAGCTCTTTGTAACATGATTGGATCATTGCTCTGGAAATTTAAAGGTTTTATTCAGACAAGACTGTGGACCAAAATGGCATGAGATTTGCAAAAATAAAAATTGTTTGTAGTAATTATGCTTCAGAATCTCTCCCTTGTGATCAATGAAACCAGACATAGCATTAACTGTGATGTGAAAAGCCTTGATACGTACTTCACATTGCAATTTTGATTGTAACCAAAATACAAGTCAGTTATCTTTTTGTTTTGTCTTGTAAAACAAATGCTTGTCCCCCAACTACTATGAGCAAATGGATCTTCCCTGATTTGAACTGCTGTATGTATAGATACAGTTTTTCAGTCTGGTCTCTTCTATCTTTGACTCTGGACTCTGATGATAGTCGGACCACTAAAAACATTCTCACTTTCAATCCATCAAATCAAAACATTTTATATTCCACGGTTTGTCTATGGTGATATGTGGCCATGTTTTTTGCTTGTGTATAAACACAGTATCTGTGCTTTGTGTTGTGTGACAATGACACATGTACATAGAAAATGTATGTATTTGACTAGTCTCTGTTCAGGATTAAAAACTAACCTCTCTTTCCTCATCTGTCACGTGACCCTCTGTCTTTCTCTTCTTCTCTCTCTCATCCACACCATACAACATATTTATTGTGAGAGTGTACATATTCATGTGAGTTGTGCTCTTTGGTGGTGGGACAGGGCTGGTTTTGATGGAAAATGTCATTGTTTGTATTGTTTATTAACAGGACCAGGACACATGGAGAGATGCTGAGAGGGAAGAGGTAGATGTTTTTGGATATATTTAAATCGGTTAACCTGTAGACATATATATTTTAACATTTGAAACATTTAAATTAACCTTGGGATTCTCAAGAAAAAATATGGGCAAAAAATCAGCTCTTTTTATTAGTTGGCATGAAATATTTCATATCTGCAGTGTGTTTTAAGCCAGAAATGTCTACCTCTTCAAGCACTTTCTATGGAATATCACTTGACACCAGACTAAAGGACAAAAGCAAGGGAAAAGTGTTGTATAATTTTCTTCTGAGAACATTTACTTTGTCTAGCCCACTATTGTCATTTTTTGAAATGGTAAGAGTGTTTCTCTTCATTGGATGTTGGAGGAATATTTATAATGACTTTGTATAAAAAGCGCTTGATGAAATGCTTTGTGGTTTTAACCCGAGACATGTTATCTGGTCTTGAAGGGTGGAGAACAGATTCTAGAGTCCAAACCACATTTCATTCCTCTCCACAGAGATGTCATTGTGCAGAATGACATCCGACACAGCTTCTCTGAAGAACTTTAATGCCACATAAGACTTTCTTTGTCCTGTTGTCTCTTTCCTTTGGTGTTGGTTGTTGAACTAAACAGAAACTTCCTAAATATGGTTGCTTTCTAAATATTTCCTCTTTGTATTTACAGATGTTTGTGTAGGTTCATGTTAATGTGATTGTTTGTGATAAATATTATTTTATTATCATGGTATTCTGGGGTTTGGGAGTCCTAATAGGTGTTTTTTTAAGCAATAACAATAAACTGCTGTTTTTGTTTTTATCCACTTATGTATTTATTGTTTTAACTATCGGAAAACTTGACATATCTATCTATATCAAAATTGTCATCATCAGTACATTTTCATTTCATTATTTTAATACTCTTTTTAAACCTTTTTGATAGTTCCATTCCGATTTGTCCTGTAGTAGGGGGAGGTCCTGTGCAGCCAACAGATACACAGAATATTGTACATGGCTTCAGAAAACTAGATATATCTTGACAAGAAAAACATTACTGGGTCTGTAAAGAAGGCAGATTTGGAATAAGACAGTTGATGAGTCAAAAGCATGTGCACACAGAAGGAAATGTCCAACATAAACCTGTGGTTAAGCTTGGCAGTCCTATGTTTGGATGAAATCTAACACTACTCCTGGTTTGGCTCAACTACAGTTCCTTCTTCCTGAATGAACTCGCACTGAGCTACTGTGAAGTTGAAAGCTGGAGTTGAATACAGACCAGTTTTTGAAACAAGGTTGAGACACTGCAAAACAGGCTTGAAACCTAGTCATTATCAAAGTTGGATTTTTATTGCTTTATTGGATTTACAGCAGATCTTCAGATCATTCAGTGCAACTTTAATCTGGAATTAATAACCTGAAGATTCATGCCAATTGCTAAAATGATTACCACTGAGCATCCGCTTTATCCGCTCATTTTGCTGAATTGGATGACATAAATGTGTGAACCAAGAGCAGAGAGAAGCATTATTCATCCCATTCATCTTCTTCATCTTCATCACCCCCATCATCGTCTTCATCTTCTGAAGAAAGCAAAAAAAAAGTGTTCGTATTTGTTTGTATCAAATGATAGAAAGATACTAAATGCACACAAATAAAAGTCTGCCATTACAGTTAAAAAAGACAATCACCTTTTTGATAGCGCGCATAGACACATGCAGGAATCTGAAAAGAGCCTACATTTTAATGCACTCTTTTCTGTTCATTGATGTTTTGTCTCGCGTCATATTTTGAGTTTCTTTTGTTGTGTGCGTCGAAACAACCAACCAAACATATGCCTTGTCCAAATACCCACACTTGTGGTCTTTGCACTTGACCACTTAACTACTTATATGACGTATTTCCTGTATTTGGCCCAAGTATTCAAGTGAGCATGAAGACCACAAGTTTTTTTCCCCCTTTTTATTTATTTATTTTATTGAAGATATAAAATTCACAGGGGATACAGTCATGAAGACCACAAGTGTGTGTACAACTTTTCATTACCTGATGGGACACACTTACAGTGTTGTAAAAACGCAAATTGTTTACAGAGTTTTATTATTATTTTCAATACTTTGCATTTTAAAATCAACTTCTAAATGTCTGTTCAGTAGTTATTTATTTCCAGAACAGGGTGCATGATGGGATACACTAACCCTCGAATACGCCCCGGAGCGGTTTTCGAGATAGTGGTTTTGTCCAAATACCCACACTTGTGGTCTTTGCACTTGACCACTTAACTACTTATATGACGTATTTCCTGTATTTGGCCCAAGTATTCAAGTGAGCATGAAGACCACAAGTTTTTTTCCCCCTTTTTATTTATTTATTTTATTGAAGATATAAAATTCACAGGGGATACAGTCATGAAGACCACAAG
Organism: Sinocyclocheilus grahami; assembly: GCF_001515645.1. Classification (NCBI taxonomy): domain Eukaryota; kingdom Metazoa; phylum Chordata; class Actinopteri; order Cypriniformes; family Cyprinidae; genus Sinocyclocheilus; species Sinocyclocheilus grahami. The sequence continues at coordinate 5,428,413 of NW_015505195.1, forward strand.
TGTGTGTACAACTTTTCATTACCTTATGGGACACACTTATAGTGTTGTAAACATGCGAGTGTTTACACAGCTTTATTTTAATTTTCAAAATACTTTGAAATACTTTGCATTTTAAAATCAACTTCTAAATGTCTGTTCAGTAGTCCCTATAGATGACACAATTTAATTAAGTGATAAAAAGTAGTTGCAAATGTTGTACAAAAATAAATATACTAATCTTTGCAGCAATAAAATGTGTAGCACTTTGTTTTACTACCAAATTATATGTAATATCTTATTATTATTAATATTTAACTTACATTGGAAAGGTTTCCGTGACCTCTCGCGCGATCTTGGCAAAAAGTCTCACGATTTATTTCCAGAACAGGGTGCATGATGGGATACACTAACCCTCGAATACGCCCCGGAGCGGTATTCGAGATAGTGGTTTTGTCCAAATACCCACACTTGTGGTCTTTGCACTTGACCACTTGATTACTTAAATGACGTATTTCCTGTATTTGGCCGAAGTCTTCAAGTGGGTGTGAAGACCACAAGTGTGTGTCGAACTTTTCATTACCTTATGGGACACACTTATAGTGTTGTAAACATGCGAGTGTTTACACAGCTTTATTTTAATTTTAATTTGAAATACTTTGCATTTTAAAATCAGCTTCTAAATGTCTGTTCAGTAGTCCCTATAACATGACGTAATTTTAATTTGTGGTGCTTCTAATTAAATGATAAAAAGCAGTTGCAAATGTTGTACAAAATAAATATCACCACAACTCATCTTTGCACCAATAACGCTGTTTTTCTACCAAATTATTTGTAATATCTAATTATATTAATATTGAACTTACATTGGAAAGGTTTCCGTGACCTCTCCCGAGATCTCGGCAAAAAGTCTCACGATTTATTTCCAGAACATGATGCAGGATGGGATACACTTAGCCTTGAATAGCGCTCTGGAAAGGTATTCGAGATAGTGTGGATTTAGTATCCATCAAGGGCACTGCACTTGTTATCTATGCACAATCAGCTTGTAACACTCCAAAGAGAAAGGAAAACTTGAAATCGCATCACATGACGCCTTTAAATATTAATTAGCTTTGCGCAGTCGCAGAAACGTTGACGCGCTGTGCGCGCGGCATTTGAGAGAAAGTAACGTGTCAGAATTTAAATGAAGAAGAGACCATTTTATTCTTACATGGACGGTCCAGGACAAACTGGAACACACAGGAAAAACTGTAAGTCGAACTGTTGCCCAAGAACGAGAGCAGTCGCTATTTAAACGATTGCCTCGATTGCCTGCTGTGTTTGTCCAATCAATGAAACATAGCAAATATGCAAATAAGAACATTAAGACGCAATTTACGAATGTGAAATATGGAAAAAGATAACCTAGGATCCATGCAGTTAACCTATGTTTTGAATGACCCGTGGTTGTGAAAATAATAGATTTATTGGTAACACTTTAGAATAATGGTCCGTTGTTATCAAGTAACTATCCTCGTTGAGAACTACTTGTGAACTATGACCAATTAATAAAGAATAACCAATTAATTACTAATCACAACAGTAACATCTTAAAAGTGAACAATTGGGTTCTTTGTGGAAAATTATTTATGAATTTGATATCCCCCAAATAAGTCGGCTACATTTGAAAATTGTGACTACTACTCTTACCAAAGGATGGATGTTCAAACTTAAACATAGAATAATAATAAAAATGAAAATTCACATAAAAATCTTAATAATTAAGAAGTGATGCTGACAAGCTCATGATTGAATTAGTTCACAGTTATGATCTCTGCTTCGTGTCAGTTCAGTATCAATGTATCCCACTTCAAAAGACCTACTGGTAAAATATCACTAGTGCTTCACACAAATATATGACTGTACAGTATGTCAGATATAAAATATGTTAAATAACTTGTTTACTTGTGAGTAATTACTGAGGGGTTAACGTGTTTTTCACTTTTAAATGATGGTCCAGATCACTAGTAGTTCCTGCAGGCTGACAAGGTAACGCTTGAGTAATTAGTGAGAGGCTAATGTATTTTTCACTTTAAAGCTAAAGTGCTACTAAGGAACTACTAGTGATCTG
>NW_015505195.1:5431411-5493231 GCF_001515645.1 Sinocyclocheilus grahami
AAATAAACAGAGAACATCCATCCTTTGGTAAGAGTAGTAGTCACAATTTGAAAAGGTAGCCGATTTATTTGGGGGATATCATATTCATAAATTAGTTTCCACAAAGAACCCAATTGTTCACTTTTAAGATGTTACTGTTGTGATTAGTAATTAATTGGTTATTCTTTATTAATTGGTCATAGTTCACAAGTAGTTCTCAATGAGGATATCTTTTTTTAGTAATTATCAAATATCTAATAAGGAACTACCTTTGTCCTAAATTTGCTACTACTTACTGCTTATTTAATCTTGCTTCTCTATTAGTTAATAGTATTAAGTTAAGTGTTACTGTAGTACTACCTATTACTTCCTGCATAGTTACTTGATAACAACGGACCATTATTCTAAAGTGTTACCGATTTATTAAATGGGTTACCTGAGGAATGGATAACTTTACTCCTTTTCTGCATCACCATCATCAGAGCTCCCACAATTCCCCCTGAGGATTCATCTTGAACTGGAGGATTAGGGTCCGGGGATTCAGACACCTGACATAAACAACACATCATAAGTGGTTATACCCAACAAAGCACAGTAAAAATTCACACCAATAATGATATATAGATATATAGAATGATAAATATAACTAGGCCTATGCACGATAATGCAAAAAAATTGTTCTGAAAGAGATTCCAATGGTATTGTTCCTCTGTATTGCTATCGTTATAGCTGTGATGTGGACTTCCCTATTCTCATAGAATTATAACGATTATTATAACGTTATCGTTAGTGTGCATGGCCCTTATAGAAACGATTGAACAAAATGCATTGCATTTGTGTCTCACGTACATTCTTTAGCACACGTCCACGGCGAATTTCATCCATTAAGGTTCCTCGTCCTCCACCACCAGAGGGAGGAGAAGGTGGAGCTGAGCTGGCAGGGCTACTGGGGAAGTTGCCTGCTGAAGAAGGTGGTGGTGGAGGAGGAGGTGGGGGCGGAGGTGGAGGCGGTGCACCTCCACCCATAGGTGGAGGAAGTGGCTTGTGACTTTGGCTGGGGGGTGGTGGTGGCGGAAGAGTAGCTGGCATAGGGGGTGGAGGCACAGAACGGCTTCCAGGTGGTGCAGGTCGCGGTGGACCACGATGCGGGGGTCCAGGGCTGCGTGCAGGTGGTGCAGGACGTCCAGGTGGACCTGGGACTGGGGGAAGCCCACCACGAGGTGGAGGAGGTGCAGGGGCAGAACGAGGACCTCCTGGGACTGGAGGAAGGGAGCCGGAATGACCCCGAGAAGTATCTGTGAGGGCAACAAACACCATTAAAGTCAACTGAAAATGAAAAAAAAAAAAGTACTGGAATTTGGTTCTATTAATTGGTTGTTAATTGAATGAATCTGAATGTGAATTTTCAGTTGATTATGAGAACGGGGCGGTGTTTATGCAAACTAAATGATTGGAGAAGTCTGTCCTTTTCATTAGGAAGATCAAGTTATGATATTTTGATGAAAAATGATGAGATCAAAATTTAAAATAAATAAATAAAATATGCATGGATTAATCGTTTACAATAACATCAATAAGATGCATTTAGAAAATAGATCTGAATTTCCACGTCATGCTGACATTAAGGATCTTAGCAAGGTGAAATTATCCAAATCAAACATCCAGATATTCCACACAGAATTTATTACATTTACATTTTTGAATGAGCTCACCCTGTTTCCTCATTTCCTCTTTTACTGCATCCAGGCCTCCAGATTGCTCGATGAAGTCATAGATGATCTTAGATGTTTCTTTGTCTGCCAGCTCGGCATCACTGATACCAGCACTGTTGAACAGTTTCTTCAGGTCAGGGTCAAGATTGTTGGCCTAGAGGGGCCAAAGTCAGTGTTCATATATACTGTTTAACTTGCAATTACAATAAGCATTGAGTATCAGTTTATGTGACTAAATCTTTATGATCTTTTAGATCTTTATGCATTTTTAAGGGAAAAGGACATTTCTTACATCAAAACCAGAGTTTGGATCCCACCCAATATGAGTGACATGTCTGAAGAGGAATGAGAGGCACAATCAGCATCACATCAAACAAATGAAACAAAACACAAGGTGAGTGTCGTATGGTAAAATACTCTTACTTAAATCCACTAGGAGCTCCGATATCTGCCTTAGTGAGTTTTGGGCCTTTCTTCTTTCCCTTTTTGTCCTTTTTGCTTATGCAAAGTGAGGCTGGTGCGGGGGTTGGCACTGGGGTGGAGCGGTACCTTGATGCAACAATATCTGGGTTCTGGATGTCCACTGTGGTCATTACACTTGGCTGTGAAACTGGACCTGGTTATTGGACATATAGGTTAAATACTTGCATTTATCAATGCATTAGACCATGTGATCACTGCAGGATAAATTCAAGGGACATTTCACCCAAAAACTAAGTTTTTTTTTCTTCTGCTGAACACAAAAAAAGGTATTTTGAAGAACAAATATTGTCTAAAACAACATTGGACACGAATGATTTTGATTACACTAAAAAAACACTGGGACATTTTTCAAAATATCTTCTTTTGATTTCCACAGAAGAAAGAAAGTCATACAGGTTTGGAACAACATGAGGGTGAGTAAATGATGACAGAATTTACATTTCTCCATGAAGTGTTTAAAACGTTTTAAAAGTGACTCACCATTTGTTGGAGGGGGTTGTTGTAGTGCCAAGTTTTCTATTAATCAAAATAAAACCAACTTTAAAATGCTAATTTAACAATTAGTACTAAGTGTATGTTTAAACTTGTGGACACATACCTTCAGACGGAGCATGCTGTCTTTTTTCTAAATATGCATGTATAAAAAAGGCACAAAAATATACTGATGAAATATGAGTAATTATGGGTAATGATTCAATCATATAAAATTACAATGACTGTAACTGACCCTGGCGGTTTGATCTCTGATTAATCTTCTCCACAGTGATGTTTCTGAAAATTTCAGCTTCTGTCTCACTGGCAAAGTTCAAACCTACTTGACAGTCCTGAGACACAAGTGCATTCAAATATATTAGATCTCTCAGATTGTGAGATTTACATTTTACAGTGAAAACTTGACACAATCTGACAAAGTCTTAATGTAAAGTAAAAACTTAAAGTAGACATTTCTTATAAATAATGTAGCTTAATTCAAGCAGTTATTTAGATGTGTCGGACAGCGTTGAGTTTTGGCTTGAATTGAGATTTCTAAAGGGCCTGTACCCACATCAGCTGCAAAACTGTGGAAAAACCTCATTGGACAGGAATATGCCATCTGATTATACAGCTCCTGCTCCCAAACCATTTTCCCTTCCTGAAAATAAATAAAATAAATACGCACAAATATTATTAAAGTCTAAATGGTGCTACCACAGTGTGACTTAATGAACTGAGTTGAGTTGAGCTTCTGTGACTCAGAACTCAAAGCAGAAGTGTATCTTTATTTAATTTCAGCCTGCTTGGCCACAGGCCAAGTTTAGTCATGCTAACAAGAGTCAGTATAAGGCAATTTATCATCCTGGGTTATTATATAATCTCAGAGAACATCCCTATCTGCAAAGATGCTAGATGCATAAACATTCTGCATAACAATTCTGATTAAGTAAAAAGCAGGTTTGTTAAAGGGGTCATATGATGTTGCTAAAAAGAACATTATTTTGTGTATTTGGTGTAATGAAATGTGTTTATGCGTTTTAAGGTTAAAAAACACATTATTTCCCACATACTGTACATTATTGTTTCTCCTCTATGCCCCGCCTTTCTGAAACGTGTCGATTTTTACAAAGCTCATCGGCCTGAAAACCGAGGTGTGCTGTGTTTGGCCAGCTATCAAGTCCGTTGTGATTGACTGAATACCTCAAGCGTGTGACGGAAATGTTACGCCCCTTGCCATACTGTGATGCCCTGTCCGGCCGGAGCGACGAGACAAAAACATTAAAACCGATTATCAAAGAGTCATTTGTTGCATCCAGTGGGGACATAATTACTGATTATAATGACTTATACTGTCTTTTTAAGCGTTGCGTTGCATCGCGCCGCGTAAACATAAAACCATGTCTGCATTTGTGATCGGAGAAATGATGACAAACAACAAGCGCTACTCACTGCTCAAAACTCACATTTGAATCGTCAGTGGCAAATCCTTTAAATATGAAAACGTACTTACAGTCTGTGAGTCAGAACAGCCGGCATTGTAGTCTACTCTACCAGGATCAGGAAACAGTCCTCCATAAAATGCGCTGCACACATCTGAATATTTGGGTTGAACTGTTCTGGAACAGTGTTGTAAATACAACTTAACCACTGATTTCTAGTTGTGTCCTCTTTTGGAAGACCAAACAAAGTAGTTTCGCTTTCACATGAAACACACAGCGTCTTCACGACATGGTGGCAGCGGCAACAACAATACTACAGCGAGAATAAAAGTTATGCCTTCTTTCTTTGCGTGAACATTTGGACGGCGTTATGCAAATCTTCCCACATAGTGACGTAGACATGTGTGGGCGTGTTACAATGAGCTGTTTTAGGTAGGAGTGATTGACTATTAACTTTTATAATGACTATCTCTTTGGATTTGAGACTTTAGTCGTTGCAACTTTACAGATCTTCTTTATGCACCAAGAGCTTGTAACACTCCAAAGAGAACGGAAAAATTGAAATCGCATCATATGACCCCTTTAAGGTTTTTTTTACACTGCAGATTAGAATCTGAATTTCTGACCTTTATGTCATAGAGACGGATGTAATATGAACGTTTAAGATTGTCCTTAACGAAACACACAACTCCTGTATGTTGGAGACTCCATTGGGTCGGACAGTGAGGAAGAGCCATGTACAACTGAACAACCGCTGTGGCCATAGTCTGCACACACAAACACAATAAACTGACATAAAAGTGCATTAATAAACGATTAATCAGTGAAGTATTACAATGAAAGCTAAAGCAAAGACATTAGCATCCTCTACAACAACAGGAAGTGGCCTCAAACAGCATTTCCTGTCGCTCTCCTGTTAAACTTTGCCGTTGCACACATCAGTCATCACTGCAGACAGTTTAACAATGTTGTGAAATGTATATTCTGAAAACAATACTATGTTTTATGATGTTTTCCTAGGTGGAACATTGGATTAAATACTTTGGTTTGTATAGCATATTCTGTCACAGATTGTCACAGACGTGTTGTGTATGCAATCTTTTCAACTTTTTCATTTTGCACACAGACGGACTTGGAAAAGCGTCTTCTTTCAAAAAAGAGAAAAAGTGTTTTACTTTGAACTTTAACTGACATCAACAGTAACCGCTCCAATCTCATCTGTGACCTCTGCACTATGTCTCTCCTTTCAGGAGTTTCTCTTTTATACCTGCTTGATTTACTGTATATCCACAAAACATCCTCTCTGGGACAGAATGCCCATCTATGATTGGCCTTCTAATCAAAGTGACTTCACTCACCATACATCTCCTTCCCAGCAGCTCTAGCAGGCGTTCATTCTCCTGGCTGCTGAGAAGAGAACTGTGCACGTTCTCCTGCCCCTTGGTTTTTCCTTTGCTCATCTCTTCTTGATGAAATGGACACTCAGATCTTGGGACTCCACACCTGGGGCCCCTGCTTGGCCCACAGTACCTACCTGAAGCCTTTTTAGAAAAGGCAAATGGTTCGAAGGAACTGTTGCTTCCGTGTTCTGTAATCTGATGTAAATGCAGCACAGCAAAAGAGAACAGGAAGAACAAAACCACTTCGCAGATCTGCTCTCAGAATGTCGTGGACAGGCACGTGTTCCTTCGCTCACATAAAGAAAGGAGGAACGCCTTGTATATCCTCCTTTACTATTTAAAGAATATATATATATATTACCACAGTAATTTAATAGTAACTCGTTGAATATTTAATGTATTCATGTTATATTTTTATTATTATATTATAATTGCCTCATTATTTAAAAGTTATTTAAAAAAAATTTACATGTTAAAGATAATGAGATAATAGGAAAGTAAAGGAATGAACAATAAGAAGTCGATACTGATAGAGTGTTTTCATATGTCATAATGGATTCAATAAGTATAGACATTATGCATACAGTTGGCCTTCTCAGGGGTACACAAAAAATAAATGCATACATATTGCACTTTTTAATACTGACCACACAATCTTTATTGAAAATGGCAAGTATGACAAAGTCAAAGGCCAGTTCAGAAACCAACAAACAAATGTAAAAGCAGTAGAAAAAGGCACTTGTTCAACTGCCAACTCTCTTTGGTGCATTTGTGTTTCACATTGGAACTGTCAGTCTTTAACCTCATACAATTTTGGCACCTGTTTTCTAATGAACTAACAAACACAGAGTCATTGAAACAATGTATTTATTTTCCCTTAAAACAGAATAAATAGGCACTGCAGGACAGTAGGAACTTGAAGAGGAGGGGGATTGCCATCCTTTAATGGTATTAGTAATATTCTGATCCTGTGAGTAGGTGTGCTCATCTTTCACTTTCAAGCATTGTCTCAGTGTACAGGGGACATTGTTCCTTTTGTTGTTTAAAGGTTTTGGGCGGGCATTTGTTGGTACTTTTGCATGAGTAAAAATGTAATATGCAGTGAGGTCTTAAAGTCTGAAAAAATTCTTCTGTTTCCTGTTTAATACAGTTTTCTTACAAATTTGTCAGCCCTATACAATTACTTTTTCAGAAATTCCTTGGAAAAATGGGTTGGACAATCTATGACACATTATCCTGTTGTTAGATTGTGACAGATCAATGGGATTATGGCATGCATGACTGAATTCACAGGTTAGGCCTTGTTTGCATCATTAGATACATCACAGCAATGTAATTAAGCACCTTAACCATAGTTATTCACGATTGATGGCATTCCACTTCACTGCACCACAAAATACTGCTACTGTATGTACCTCACATTTGTTTGACATAATATATGATATCCAGCAGAAAAAAAAACCTGGAATGGTGTAAATCTGATTGTCTGTTTTCAATTGTAGTGCATATTATAGCACATAATATTTCAGGACCAATTTTCATCTCAATTGAAATAAATTTTCTTCCGGTCATTTTCTCAGATTCAGCTATTTCATTCTCAGATATAACAGAAGCTGACAGATTCAGTTCAGGTCTGCAGCCGTTCTAAGATGATGTTGAATTTTCTTATCATAAGAAACATTTTTTAACAAACAAATTGAAGCAGGAAAATATGTTTCAATTTCCCTAGTATTGCACTCTGGGAATATGGCTTTCATTTGATGGGGACAACAGAACAGATGATATGTGATAAACTTGATTGTTTCCTGGTCTCCATCCGACAAAACAAACCTCTTCAGTTATTTATTTTGGATTCTGCTGACTCTTTAGCATTATTTTTAAGCTATTTAGCGGATTCCATCTCCAATACAAGCATCATTTATCGTTGCGAAGCCTGTTTGTAGAAACAGCCTCAAAATGGCTTGACATTTCTGTGTCCCCCAGAAATCTTCCACCATGAAACATAGGATTTTTATCCATTTTAATTTTACAGATGGCAGGACATCAGTCCTTTCCTTAGTGGGAAAACAGATCTGAGGCGAGTTGGGTCCAGCCTAAGTGATGTTTTGGTTTCTCTCAAGTTTAGGAGAGGGGTGGTGATGTTCCTCTAAGAAGGCTTTTTGGACCCTTACAGAATTGTGGTTGAAGATCAGTGACCTCCACTTCGATTCTCTCCGTAGACCCAATCCAGTGTGATGAACGTCAAGCTCATGCTCATAAAGATGAAGCCCAGAGCAGTGAAGCAGGCAGCCTGAAACACAAGAGCAGGAGCTTTTGATGACTACAAACATCTGACTATCAGGTAACCATAGTAGAATCACATTCTCTTTTGATTTATTTGAAACTTAATATCGATTCAAAATGTAGAGAAAGTTTGAGATATGCCTGAATTTTCGGTCTTGATTTCATTGGTTCGGTGGAAACGATACGGATGTAAAAAAGACCTGGGAGAATGAAGATCAAGCTCGGAGCAGAGGTTGCACCTATGAAATAAACAAAAAATAAATGACACTTTTACAAGTTATTTAAACTGAAGGTGTGGTCACATTATAGCAAAATTTTGGCAAAAAAGGTCCATTTGCTAACTGTCAATAGTGTCAGTGGTCAAAGAGATCTATGAACTAGCAAATTTGTGTGACTGCTCTGAACCTGTTGTGAAATTTGTGTAGAAAACCTTCCCTTACACAAAATTCCAAATTGTGACGATTCCTATTGAAATGACTGGATTTCGACCATGAAAATGTACAGTAAACAGTAAATGTGACCGCACATTTTGATATATATTGATAGACTCCCCAGCATTCAAAATGCACCAGTGATTATATCATTGTAATATCTGCATGCTGATTTGTGATTGGTCTTGTTTTCCTAGCATACAGTATCTAACCATTTATAAACGCCAATGAACAGAGCTTAACTTTATGCAAATAAGCAAAGCAAAAAAATATTTTAAATGAACAAATTTTTAGAAAATGAAAGGTATCAATAAAAATTGTTTATCAGAATTACAAATGTATCGTTTTACCCAAGTATTTTTATGCTTATTCAATTATCTTGCAACTAAACTAAAACTACAGTAATGTTTGTTTGCTACATTGCAAGCACTGGTATTTTCTTCAGGTGCATGTCTACAATTTTCATTATTTACTCACCAATGATGCCAAAAATGTCTCGAATGTTGGGCACAAAAATGACGAGCAGATTGGCAATGAAAAGGAGACACAATGCAATAGAGATGTGACGCAACCAGTGAAAGGGCTTATCGGGGAACAGAAGTTGAAGAAGGGCTCTTCGAATCTGAAAATACAATACGACAACAGAAATTGAAACAATTTAAACATTCAAAACAATTTTCAACATTAAAGAGACAAAAAATGAAAATTCTTTCATCATTTACTCACCCTCATGCCATCCCAGATGTATATGTCTTTCATTCTGTGAATGGGACCTCCAAAGCTTACACTATATTTTACACCCCAGTTGAATAATAATATTTGAAACTTTTTAAACTGTAAACCATTGTTTCCAGCCAACTGTCTTACACGGGTTCATGAGTTCACGATTGACGTAAGCATGACCACATTGTGATTTAAGCACGTTGTGTGAAAGTGCTGATGTAGCGCTTTACCAAGCTTTCATGAATCAAGTATATGATAATTGGCTGAAAGTGCTGGATTATAGTCCAAAAAGTTTAAAATATTAGTATTTGTCTCACACATTCCTATTCTTTCACTTCAGAAGACACTGATTTATCAACTTGGGTCATATGGATTACCATCATGTCTAATTGTCTAAGGTTTCCCATACACACGCAACATGTGCACTCACAAAATTTTATTTTTTAATTTTCTAAAAATCTTTGTGTTTATCTGAAGAAAGACAGTCATCTGGGACAGCATAAGTGCAAGTAAAACATTTTCATTTTTGTGTGGAGTATCCCTTTACATTTTAACATTATGTTAAAACAGTCTTGTCTTTTCAGAAATATAAAACAAGCTAAGCTTGTCGGATGTCACTATAAAACTCTGTCACTGAAGAGTCTCATTACCGGGAAGAGCACAACAGGAACAGTCAGAGTCACGGCCACCAGCACAGCCAGACGCACACACAGGATGAGCGTGTCCAGAGGATCCACCTTGCTGTAGGTGTGTAGAAGTTCAGCCTCTGTGTTTACTGAGAGAGATTCATATATATTGAGATTAACTGTTATTTCCAGGCCGTGTTTAAATTACACACACAAGTAAACAGATACAGGTTCTTGATTATTTTGAAACAACTATAGCAGAGAAACTATAGAACGATGGCAGAGAAAAAAGAGAGTCTAGCGTGTAACCAGACAGTATCGGTGATTCCTCACTTGCAGCATTAGACATAATTTTTCATTTAAAATCCAGAGTGCTTACAATAAAAGGTGAGGTAGCCAAAGATGGCAGTGAGCAGATACATGACAAACATCCCCAGGATGGACACGTTGGCAATGGCCTGCATGCGTCTCTTTGTGGGACTAGAAGTGTCAAAACAACAATCATAAAAGAAGATTTATTTTTGACTCATGTCTCCCTTTTGCAACAAAAAATAGAGACTCTTCCTTTTAAACACCCAATGTCTTAATACCATTTAAAAGTTTGGGGCCGGCAAGATTTTTTTAAATGTTTTTAAAAGAAGTCTTTTATGCTCAAAAAGGCTGGATTTATTTGATCAATAATAAATATAAAACAGAAATATTGTGAAATAGTATTACAACTTAAAATAATTGTTTTCTATTTTAATATATTTGTCACATGATCCTTCAGAAATCATTCTAATATGCTGATTTGTGCTCGATAAACATTTCTTATTATTATCAGTATTAAATACAGTTGTGGTGCCTAATATTTTTGTGGAAACCGTGATACTTTTTTCAGGATTCTATAATGAATATTAAGTTCAAAAGAGCAGAATTTGTTTGCAATATAAATCTTTTGTTGCATTATAAATTTCTTTACTGTCACTTTCAATCAATTTATTGCATCCCTGAATAAAAATATTATTTTCTTTAAAAAAGAAAAAAAAAAACTTTCAGACCTCAAACTTTTGAATGGTAGAGTATAAAGTTTGTAAAAAATATAGAGATATAAAAACTTTTTTGTTTTCAAACAGTGACCACCATTATTATTTGTGGTCATGAATATTTTCATAGAGAGCGTGTGTTTTCTGAACGTACTTGCGCAGCTCAGTGTAAATCGGCAGCACCTCAGGGTGGCATACAAAAGCGAAGGCCAAGATGGGAACCGTGTATGCTGTCTGAAAAACGACCAGAGTAACTGAAATTACTCAAGGGCATATCTGATCTCACACTTGTGTCGTCATACTGAAATTAGTAGTTGCTTGGTAACTTTATTTCCATCTACGTACTAAACATTTCTTGTCTGTTTCGAGCTGTAATGACAATAGCTTGTCTGACCTGAGCTGGAGGTCATAAAACGTTAAACAATACTTAGAAATGAACTTCCTGAATAGATTCTTGCAATAATAAAGACAGTTCCTGACCTGCTGGTTGATAGTGAAGTATTTGGCTTCACATTCACCATCAATAGATATGTTTTCAGCAGTGTGGTTGGTGAAACCATCAAAAGGACAAGGGATGTTGAACTTCTTATAGATGACCTAGGGAACACAAACATGGAGTTAAAAAGACAAACAGGAGAGGACGAAAGCCAAAAACAAGACAAGGAGAAAGAGAGCCAGAAATATTGAAGAGTATCAAAGAATTTATAAGAGTGATCTTTTGATCTTTTCACAAATAGCCCCCACACAGTCCACAGCATTAAGTGAACTTACTGAGATCAGGAAGAAAACCATACACGTCAGAGAGAAGCCACTGGTATAACCCAGGTATCCTGCAACAAAAAACACAATATTCCACAAAATATTATCTCCCAGCTCTGTTCTGCTAATATAGGACTATATGGCATGAAGATACATTAAGATATAATCATTAGGATCATATACAGTGGGGCAAAAAAGTATTTAGTCAGCCACCAATTGTGCAAGTTCTCCCACTTAAAAAGATGAGAGAGGCCTGTAATTCCCCACTGTATTTCTGTAAGGCTGCTGTGAAATAAAAAACAGCTCTATACAATCAGTTTTACTTTGTTTTACTTGATTCTGTCACAAGTTCACTGTGGCTGTTTCAGTTTGTTTAGGGTATTAATTTAGTGCTTTCAACAGAAATCATTTACCACATCTACAACAGATCAGTAGATTTAAAAATCAGAAAAAGTTCCAATTATTCAAAAACCTGCCACAAAATGATCGTTAGAACATCATAAAATCAGTCTGGATTCTGCTTCAGGATTCTACAGAAAAAGCAATGGATCCTTCTAAATGTGTATATGAGCAAAGCAGATTGTGAGAGGACAATATTATGAACACTGGCAATGTGACAAGTAAATAGAAAAGATGAGAAAAGGATGGATTCACAACAAACAGAGCAGAATGGCTTACCAAGTTGTCTCATCAGGGCAAGGGGCAAGATGATGAAAACAGACACAATGATGATCAGATAGTTGCCATTCAGGAACCATTCACTTCAAAAAAAGAGAGAATAAGTTAAGGTGAAAAATCAGCCAACTCACATTCTGCAAGGAACGTAGAAAATGTTTAGGTATTTCAACAACAGTTGGAAGATTTGGAATGCTCGTGAGGTTGGAATGTTCCAGTTACCTTGGATGACCCCAAAAATGTTATCTAATTCTTGGCTAGATTAAATTAGACTCATTAGGAGAACACGGGGATAAGCAGATGATTGTTTTCTCACCCACTGCTGTGCTGAAGGCCAAGGAATGCCTGAATAACCAGAGGTAATTCATACTTAACAATGAAGAGGTAGCTAGACATAGCTGAAAGAAAGAGAAACGGATACCTCAGACACAGTTTGACCCCCCTCTAAATGGCAGATGTGCTGCTAACATATGCACGTACATCATTCCTCATGAGACTCAGGGCCTGCTACTAAACTAAACCACAGTTTTTTTAAAGGCTTTATAATCATTTAAAAGCCTTTATAAATATACAATGCCTCGCAAACGCATTTTTTTCACATTTTGTTATGTTGCTGCCTTATGTTAAACTGCTTTAAATTACTTTTTTTCCACATCAATCTACACTCCATACACCATAATGGTAAAGCAAAAAACAGTTTTTTAACATCTTTGTAATTTTATTAAAAATAAAAAACTTAAATTATTCCATTGCATAAGTACTCATACCCTTATCTGGGACAGTTGAAATTTAGCTCAGGAGCGTTCATATTGCTTGTAGATGTAACTACACTTCAAGTGAAGTTAACCTGTGGCAAATTCAATTGAATGGGTATAATTTGGAAAGGCACACATGCCTTCTAACAGCTGATAATGCATATCAGAGCAAAAACCAAGCCCTGAGGTCAAAAGAACTGCCCGTAGAGCTCAGAAACAAGTTTGCAACAAGCCACACATCTGTGGAAGAGGAAGAAAATTCTGCTTCATTGAAGGTTCATAGAAGCATGTAGTCTCTGTTACCCTTAATGGAAGAAGTTTGAAACAATCAGGACTCTTTCTAGAGCTGGCCTCCTGGCCAAACTGAGCAATTGATGGAGAAGGGCTTTGGTTAGAGTGGTGAACAAGACGCTGATGGTCATTCTAGTTGAGCTCCATGATCATATATGCAGATGGGAGAAATCTACAGGACAAACATCACTGCAACACTCCACCGATCTGTGCTTTATGGCGGTGTGGCAAGACTCAATCCTTTCTTCAGTGTAGACACATGAAAACACACTTGGAATTTGAAAAAAAGTCCTAAAGGACCCCCAGACTGTGAGAAACAATATTATCTAGTCTGATGAACCTCAATTCCAAGCATCATGTTTGAAGGAAACCAGCTCTGCTCATCACCTGCAGAGTACCATCCCAAAACTAAAGTGTGCTGGTAGCAGCCTCATGCTGTGGGGCTGTTTTCCAGCGGCAGGGACTGAGGGACTCATCAGAGTAGAAGAAAATCTCAATGCACCAAAATATTGTTTCATTTTAGCCTTAATGAAAAGCCAGTCCAGAGCATTCAGAACCTCAGACTGAGCAGAAGGTTCACCTTGCAACGGGACAATGGCCCTAAGCACACAGAAAGAGTCAATTATAGACAACTCTGTGAATGTCCTTGAGTGGCCCAGCCAGAGCCTGAGCTTGAACCCAGTCAAATATTTCTGGAGAAACCTGAAAATGTGCATCTGCCCCCATCCAAGCTGACAAAGCTTGAGAGGTGAAGAGGCGAGGTGAAGAATGGCAGATCATTGCCAAATGCTGATGAGAAAAGCTTGTCGCATCAAACAAAAAAGACTTGAGACTGTAAAGGTGCCTTAGCTAAATATTTAGTTAAGGGTATGAATACTTATACAATGTACTTATTTAAGTTTTTTTTATTTTTAATACATTTACGAAGTTGTGACAATTCTGTTTCTGCTTTGTCACTTTGGTGTATGGAGTGTAGACTGATGTGGAAAAAAAGTAATTTAAAGCAGTTTAACATAAGGCAGCAATGTAACAAAACGTGAAAAAAAATTAACATTTTCATGTCCTACTAACAGACCAAATTATAGGGATATTATTTAAATCTAATGGAGAATAATAATCAGTGTTACAGTCTTCAATGAAAGAGTCAGCAAAAAGATACAGAACAAAGGTAGTTTGGAAATAAGATTAAAACTGACCCAAAACTACAACTTACCACCAATGTTGTGCATTGTTATGACAACAGCTGCCAGTATTTTTCCCGGGTGTCCAAATGCTCGTTTACCCAGTTGTTCATAAGCGCGAATACCTGTGCAGACAATATTACAGCTTAGTGATTAGTGAGTCAGTCTAATGAACTAACTTCAATCTTTACGGTGGGGCCCGAAAGTCTGACACCACAAAATCTAAATGCACCTGGAAATAATCAAAAAGCTTTAGAGTGAAGTTTAAAAGTTTATATTCAGTTATGTCTTCATCATTGTCATTAAATCAAAAGGGTGACAACAATTAAGACATTCTGAAATGTATATATTTTTATATAATTGTTTATATAATATGTTTTTTTGTTATTATATTAATTATTTATTATTTATTCTCAATTCAACTTTTCACTCAAATTGCTATAGACAATAATGATTTTTAATTAAACAAATACTGTATTTAATTGAAAAATCATGTAAAATATGCATTTAACAAAAACAAGCAATACTAAAAGTCTCTTTTATTTTTATAGCACAAACATTTTAAATCCTGTTAAAAAGAAAACCAAATCTCTTGAATCGCCATACCAACAACCTCTGCACTCCTCAGGAGAAGATGGACAGAGTATAATGACAAGACAGCAATGGAGGTCAGTAAGACCCTGTTAAAAACAAGCAGAAAACACAAAACAGAAGAACACATGAGGCAAGAACATAAATGATGATTTACCTCATGTAAATGCTCTACATAGTTGAAAATATGCACTAAAATGCTTTACATTTTTAAAAATATGGATCATTCAAATGGTTAGAAATGCCATGAAAGGGCACTTACATTGTGCCTAGTTGCATTCTGGGATACTTACAGAAAGAGGATGATACCAGTGTTGGCCATGGCATAAGACAGGCCCAAAATCCCACTGCCCATGATGGCATTGCTGAGGTTGAAGACAGACATTCCAAATGACGTCTTTCCTTCAAACTGGAAGAAACAACAGGCACAGAGACAATAAGAGGGAAAGAGGTGTGTGTGGGGTGGGGGGGATTGTATGCTTTATTAATATGAGCTTGATTTCTGCACTCACATCTGTAAACTGAGTGGGGTTTCCTCCATCACTCTTGTGTGGTAAAAACTCCTCTCGTTCAGGTGACTCTCTAAAACAAATAGACAAATGTCGCACTCTATGAATACAGCAATTATCAGGTCATTAATTATGATGCTACAAAGTTTAAAAGTTTGATGTGTAAGGTAAAGGCCTGCATGTTCACTAATAGTTAACCGTGTGGACATTTTTCATTTACTCTTTACATTTATTGTCTCCTGACATTCATTTTGTAGGCAGTAAACAGTAAATCAGGGGGTTCAGAGGTTCACAAAATTAATTGAAGCAAGGACCCTTTCCAAATTTTATGTGAAAGGTAACCCTTTTGCCCAACAAGATGCGCATTAAAAAACATACAAAGTGATGTGCCTGAAATTTAAACCCAGGTCCAGTTTATCATGGTGTTTATATGTAATAAAATGTGTCAAGGATGATATCACTTAATATATTGTTATTGAACAATTAACGCTGATTTGTTCAACCTGCATGGAATGCATTAATGTGACCAAAAGTCCAATGTTATTTCTGTGTTCTAATGAGGTGAAGGCTATGCTGTGGTATGGTGCTAAATTTCTCACTCCCTGGAAAAAAATATATTTTGATGTTGCAATGCTCTCAATTTTCTCAATTTTAAGTTCACCCAAATATTCACTTAAAATACATTTAACTCTGCTTATGACTGTGGCGTTGTTCTAGAGAAGCAGACAGCGAAGCAACTGAATAGTGTGTTTGCTTCGCTTTTAACGTGAATCTGCAGGGCAATAGAAAATAAATATGTAGTGACAGATTTAGTGACACAGAAAGCGCATTCGCAATTCTGTTTTTAACGCAAAATCACTACTAATGAATGACACACACCCTTCTTCAAGATGTTGAAAGTCTTGGTGGTGACCGTTTGTAAGTTTCTGAAGTTCCATGATGTATTTTTTCTTTCTTTTTCTCTTTTTAGCAGTGAAAGTTGTGAGGTGTGGAGTGAAGGATTTTCTCTGAAGTATATCTGCAAGAAAAAAATGACAATGAAAGCATTAAACTAAAATCCTACAAAAAGAATGTAATTTAGTTATGCAGTATTATTTACACTGATTAACTGCACAGAGGCAGCATAAATGCATTTGCATAGGAATTACAATTGCATTAATAATGTTATGACATTAATGTTTTAAATATGAATTGATCAATATGGAAGAAAGAAATTCTAACTATGAAATTATAAATAAAATATAAAATAAATGTAAAAAATTATGAATTCCAAATTTTTAAATACACTACCGTTCAAACATTTGGGGTCGGTAAGATTTTATAATATGTTTGAAAGATGTCTCTTGTGCTCACCAAGGCTGCATTTATTTGATCAAAATACATTAAAAACAGTAATATTGTGAAATGCAATTACAATTTAAAATACCTATGTTTTAGTTTAATACATTAGAATGTACTTTATTCCTGTGGTGGCAAAGCTGCATTTTCAGCAGCTATTACTCCAGTCTTGACTGCCACATGATCCTTCAGAAATCATTCTAATATGTTGATCTGGTGCTCAAGAAACATTTCTTATTATCAGTGGAAACTGTTGAAAACAGTTGTGCTGCTTAATATTTTTGAGGAAACCATGATATGTTTTTTCATGATTATTTTATGGATTTAAAGTGCAAATAAACAGCATTCATTTGAAATATAACTCTTTTCTTTACTGACACTTAGAATGCATTTGATTTATCCTTGCTAAATAAAAATTCTGATTTCTATTAAAAAAAAAAATGTAATTACCCCAACCTATTAAACAGTAGTGAATGTACTCTATCATGTCAACAACAAAGGATACATGAATGCTGCATCATTTACAAAGAATCAAAGCACAATCAAAGTGTCTCTTTGCTGGTCGTACAGATATTTTAGTATGTCTATACTAGACGATGTTACACAATCTTTGCAATGACAATCACAGAGCTACTTTTGAGCAGCCTTAACTCAGATACCTGAAGACTGTTAAATGCACTCTTTGACCCTGTCTTCATATAACTTTCTATATAGCCTCTTTTTCATAATTATCCTAAAAGTTATGTGATGAGAAAACCGTGAGAGCTGTCAAGATGTAGCTGAATGTCCAGGAAACATGAGGTCCATGTGTCTGTTTCCCACCACCTCTATTGTGATTGGCTCTAAAGGCCATGTTTCAAGGGGGAAAGAGCTTAAAAATACACCAGAAATCTGTAATTCTAGGTTTATTTTGGATTCCTGCCTTCAACTGTGTAAATGAACATTTATAAAGAAACAGCTTCTGAGAAAGCACATTTTTAAAGTACTGATTTGACAGACATGTCAAACATCATGCTCCTAGGCAAATTATAATTCTGGTGCTGCATGCCATTCTCTATGTGTGTGAATTCATTGATGAACGAAGAGCTTTGGAACTGTATCCTAAATTGACTTAAAAACCTTTTTGTGCTCCGTTTAGTCATTACGTAACTCTAAAACCATTGTGTACACCATAATAGTGACTGAAACTCTGGAAGATTTAGTAGTATACTTGTTTTTTTGTGTTGCTACAACACTCATCCCCACAGGGGACACACATCTAATCTTTACTGACTGACAAGAGTGGCCGAAACTGCTTCTTGAAAGACGCTACCTTTGGCATTCTGTGTTTTAGCTTTTACAAAGAGTGGGGGTCAGTGTTAGTTATATTACTATACTAGTGTTTGTTTGTTTTTTAAGTCAAGCTTTCATCAAGTTAAACTAAATCAAAATAAAAAAATTAGCTTTTTGTGGTTTTAGTTTAGTTTAGTTTTAGTTCTTAAATAAGAACCCTGGGTGGAGATATGGGGGGGGGGGGGGGGGGGGGGGGGGGGGGGGGGGTTATAGTGCACAGTATTGAATGAAAAGCACATCTGCACTCCATCATTATGACTGACATCAGTCAGAACACTAGTATGTTATGTATTTGCAAACTACTGGTGGTTCAGATGTTGAAAACAGTGGGATCTATTCCATTTGGTGGGATGGTCACATGCTAACAAACATAACAGTATGTGACTCAAGCAGTTCTACTGAGACTGTTTCTTGACACATGTATGTGAATTATCTCACAGTGTCTCGAACACGTACGAAAGTGTAAATGGAAAAAAAAATCCCTCTCCAATGCCCGGGGTGAATCTATCAGAAAAATGTAAATAAATATGAGATCAGCGTGTCTATAAGTCCCTGTGAAATGCTGTGGGAAGAAGCAACAAGGTGAATTACTGTTGGATATGAAATTCACAGTCACATTCAGCCACAAGTCTGAATACGTGGCTCAGGCTTCGGAGGTTTGGAAACTTTCCAGCAGCTCCTGACAGCTGTAGTTCTCAAACTGCTTTCTGAGCAGTACACCCAAAAACTTGATAAGATTTGTTGTAATAATAACATACTGCCAGCACATGGTGATTCACGCTTTGGTCTTTCCTCAAACACATACAATCTTGTAATAGAAGTAAGTTAATGAAATGAAAAGTGCTGAAGTTTAAAAATATAATACGCTATATGAAGCTGAATGAGACTTTATAGGGAATATTATTAGTGTGCCTTAAAATGCAGTGCATATTTAGAAAAGCTAAATATGATTTTACATCATTCATGAGGTGTGTGTGACAAAATTAAATACTAATAAATTATAATTCTAAAAACAAATTTTGCCAACACAATTAACATACACATCTGGAGGATATAAAAGCAACACAAATCTTCCAAAAGTTTGTGAATCTTATCAGCCTCAAAATTTAGCATTCAGCTGCCACCGAGATGTTGACCTTTTGTACTGTGGTCTGGCAAAATTCCACACTATATGGTAAAAGTTATTAAAGTGTCTGACCCATCAGGCTGTTATAAGTATCTGCAGACTGGAGTACAGAATTGCGCAATCTGTAAAGCTTATGTATGCCTGTGGGCACATGAGCACAATTAAACAATAATGAAGCATTGTGGAAACATGTTTTGGAAAGCTATTGCACCTTCTCATAAGCTCATAATCATTGATTCTTGCCTAATTATAGTACATCATATCAGTTTTTATTGTTACCTAAACTATCAAAAACCATTTTCATTACTTGAAAAAATAACTGAAATCAAATAAAATATAATTATAGATGAAAAACTTAAACTTAAAAAAACTTAAATGAAAATTAGAGCTAAATAGAAATATTAAAAAACGAATTAACTGTCAAAAGCAAAAAAACAAAATGACACAAACTAAAATTAAAATGAAAACTGAAAATATAAAAGCTTTTAATGAATTCTATAATAGTATAAAAATAACACTAAAATAATTTTGTGTATATGAAGTATTCAATTTACAGTATTGATGGCCTTATGAGAATTTATATAGCTATAAAACAACACTTTAAGGTTCAGTTAGTTGACATTAGTTAATGCATTATAATATAAAAATAAAAACAACACTTCTTACAGCATATATTGTGGTAATGTTATATATTAGTAAAGCCTATGTAGAAATTAACATTATAAATAGTTTAAAAGCATTATTCCATGTAAGCTATTTCTTTACTGTTAACATATAGAATCTTGTTGTAAAGTGTTACCAATAGCACAAACCACAAGTTTAACCATAGACCATTATGTGAGCTTTAAAGGCAATATGCCATGAGTCATAGAGTCATGTGTAAACTACGGTCGAAACCAACTGGACAACATTCCTGAAGGGAAGCTTTTGTTAACTTATTAAGTTTACTCTTAAAACAACAGACAAGTGAACATTTCTCTAATATCAATGACTTGAAAGACATGGAACTGATTCCAACTATAGCATATTTCTACAGAGCAAATTCTTACTAAATGAACACCAAAAACCTTTTCATGGAAAAATCCCCTATTAATTACATTTGTCAGCTACAAGATGTCACACTCACGTTTATGCCAAGAATTTCACCCTGAAGGAAGCTTGCCTACATGCAAGAGGAGAAAGAGATTTTAACCTCTCTGTGACAAGACCACCTAGTACCCAATACCACTCCCAATAACTGCCTGTTCAAGTGTGAAATACTAGTGTGACCAGACTGGCTGTTACCTGGAGCAGCTTTTCTCCATGCAGCACTAGATGACTTGTTTGTAATCCCACGTTCTCTTGATCTGATTTTTAGATGCTAAGTGTTACTTGGCCCAGGCAACCTTTCCGCTTCACTCTCAGGGAGTCATTGAGTTATTTGTTTAAACTTCTTAGCACTCAGTTAAAACATGCAGGGTGGGTAGCAGAGACATTATTGAGGGGCTGGGAGAGAGAAAAAAGACAGAGAAAGAGGTGGGGGAGGGGGAGGTGTGCTGAGACATCCAATAACTTTTAACCCTTTACTCGCTGTTGCTGAATTAAACTTAAGAGATTCTCAAGACTGTTAACATTCATGTAGTAAAACTCAACTTTCTGACTGCAGGGAAAACCATGCTAAATGCATTTGAAGATATAATCACACACACATAAGCTTATCAGCGTGAACCTGACTCATCCAATCAGCAGTATTTCAGTGCAAATTCATCTGTCTCTTACAAAGATAACCAAATTAGGCACATGACAGGTAGACAGTTTTTGTGACATGCCATCATCTACTGTGCAGTGAATTGCTGGTTATCACCATTTAAGAGATATTTACAAACTAAAAATCGTAACAATTTTGGATTTTATTTAGCACATGTGGTTCATAATAAAATGTAAAAATCTATTTCAAATAAATGCTGTTCTTTGATGAATAGTTCTTTTCTTTTCAAAGAAACTGGTTTCAACATTGAACATAAGAAATGTTCCTTGAGCACCAAATCAGCTTGACTGATTTCTGAGGGAGCATGTGACACTAAATACTGGAGTAATGCTGCTGAAAGTGTATTGCCATCACAGAAATAAATTCAAATACAATTCAAATAGATTCAAATAAAAAACAGCTAGTTTAAACTGTAATAATATTTCACAATATTATTGTTTTTACTGTATTCTTGAAAGTAATGTAAATATGAGATATTACAATGTTATTGTGGTTAATATCATATTTTATATATTTGCATTATTTAAATATTTTCAACATTTTTGTTTACTTTAGTGTAATAGACAACTGTAGTACTATATTGTAAGCACTCTAATCTGGATCCGAAGCAAAACCTACTGAGAATCACTGAACTAAAACAGTGATAACAGTACCTTTAAATCACATTTGTAACACTTAAACCTGCATTGCAACAAGATTTGTGGACAAGATTTGGCAGGTTAGCAGATCCCACTCTCTATACTATCTTCACCCACTCACCATCAGAGCTGAGCAACCATCTCTCCACCCATTTCACTGGCATTCCTCTACTTGCCTCCATCCATTTCCTGTCATTCCACTCTCAATCTTTATAGACTCTCTCCCTATATGTCAACAAATCACACTATTGCTATCCATTTTAAGGCCTTGGCTAGAGGTGTATTACAGTGCTCAAATGCTCTTTTTATGGCAGACAGTGTGTAGCCCATACTTGAATTTCCAGAGCATTTCCCAGGAGATAATATGATACTCTCGTCTCAGAGGCCGTATACATCTGTGTGCCAAAACGCAGGCTTGAGTGAACTCTAAATAATAGCACTAACAGAATGCATTTTCCACATCAGAATTACTTTTAAACCTAAAAGCCTCAAAGAGTGGAAGCCAACGTAGAAGCCCAGGTCTGGTCATTGTTGTAGACCACACAATGCACTCGCCATGTATATTCAATATGTCCAGGACATCCGTTTAAAAAAGCTACAGAAACTTCTTGAGGTTTATCAGTTGTGTGGGTCACAACTTCAGTGTGTACATTGTGCCTTGAACACCCCTTCAAAAAATTGAACACATTCCTTTTCATTTTCCACCTGATAATGATTTCCTCTACATTACCTTTCAGATAACAGTGGTAGTGGTATGTTGGCAAAATATTGGGAAAGTGATGTTTTTTTCCACAGATCTTTATTTGCTTCAAAGATTACAACACAACAGGAAGTGCTTTACCTGAAGCCAACAGCTAAAATTGGTAAGCAAAATTATATTGTATGAAGTCATGCTCTCAAACGCACAAAATTAAACACTGAGACTGTTGTTCTTTGTGGTTAAATTTACTTTCCAAGCAAATAGCAGAAGAAATACTGGCCATCCAGTTTTAGCATTAAGCAACATTTAAGTTAAAGGTAACATGTTAAAATACTTTCTTATATGCAGAGACTATAAATAAGCCATTTTAAGGCTGAAAAGTGTAAAAAAAAATAAAAATAAAAAAGTGTACTGACGTGCTATCAATACATTACTCTGGTTAGGCATTCTGACTGACCCAACATAGCAATAATAGCACAACCAATGGCATGAGGTGGGACTAAGTGTTTGGCCAATCAGTGGCAGATAAGGAAAGTGCACAGTGAAACCTGCTGCGTCCAAAATCACAAACTTTCAGAGTATGTGCTGAATTTGACAAGGAATATACTTCTCAATGATTGATAAAGTATGTTCTTTGGTATGCAGTTGTGTATTATAAAAAAAAAACGTAATATTACATCTTCAATGTTGCCATTGTCCTTTGAGCGATGCTAGAGTAACCACAAAAATAATGCTCTCAGGAGTTAACAAATATTAGCTATGATGGACAACATTCTTGTTATCAGTTGCAGTTTCACTTGACTTGCATTTGAAAAGAGTGGCTTAAAGTACAGTTCACATGGCTTCATTGAGATAACAAAGTGTAAACTGGCTGTGAAATTCAAAGTCCCAGCAAGTGAACATCCGAGTATTATTCACCTACTGTTTCATGAATACTGTGTATTCGGACAACCTATACACCTGACATACTGCTTTTCGCACACTATATACAGTGGCTAGAAAAAGTATGTGAAACCTTTGGAATTGGTTGGTTTTCTGCATTTATTGGTCAGAAAATGTCATTTGATCTTCATCAAAGCCACAAGTAAACTTTTTGAACAGGATGATAATGTGTAATTTTTTTTAAATATCATATTTTTTCATTTAGTACTGCCATTCAGTAGCTACAAGATACTTATGTTTTATAATAAGTACAATTGCCCTGATTGTCATTTTCAAAAATTTTACACCCCCCCAGCTTTTAAAGCATTACGTTTCCTTCTTGAGCGTCAGTAAATGTTTCTACCTTTTGTGATAGTTGTGTAGTCGAGTCGAGTCCATCACTGGTCCTTAGTGTGAATAGATGGATCTTAAAATCATACAGTTACTGTTGTAAAGGTGTCAAATCTGCAGAAGATGTTGGAAAACCAAAGAATGTGCAGAAACTGGAAGATTTTTTTCTGAAGAACCTTGGGTAGTTCTTTAGAAAATCACTGAGGACAAACAAGGGATTCATGAACAACTGTCCAAAACATGAAAAAGAGTTGTGGGTCATCCAGGTAACAACAAGAAGTAATTTACTTTTTACACAGCACACAGAATGTTTAATGGAATGTGTTCAATAAATACATGAAAGATTATAATCGTTTGAATGTTGTTAACTTTAGCTTTTGTCTATACTTGTGACTTTGATCAAGATCAGATGACATTTTATGACCAACAAATGCAGAAATATACATCTTAATTACCACATCAAGTAAAGCGTATTCTGGTAAATGATGCTAAAGAAATCATACTTCTGCTCTCCCATTTAACTTCATAACAGTTTTTAAAAAGATTGCAAATATCCTGGTGAATAACCAAACTGATGTTACCAAGTTCAATGAGATTTGATGTCTCTGTTCCCAAATACATGACCTAGTTGCTCTTTAAAAGCTTCTACTGAATAAATGTGTTTAACATATATTAGCCTACTTCTCACAATGCACTGGGTGTACTCTTATACATTGCGCAACAAATTTTTTAATGGTTTGGATATTTTGAGCTCTTTATAGTCCCAATTTAGTCTGAGAAGACTTAAGTAAATGCTTTGGTTATAAACAGTTTAAATTACACCTTTTACTGAACAATAACTAGAAGACTTTGTGGAACATATGAAGAACTGAGAGAATGCAAACATATTGAATGATATGCTGACAGTTTACATTTAACCTACATGTCTATCAAGTTGATTTTCTTACATTGTCATGGGAGTTTAACTTAAAAGAAACATTCCAATAATAAAATCTATTCTAAACAACAACCTCACAAAGAAAGAGTGACTTGGGTTTTTTTTGTAGATATTTTGGGTGGGTACACACTGCTCTCAGTCAACAGAAACCATCTCAAGATATAATAAAAGACATAAGAACATATATACTGCCCTCTACTTCCAATCATTTCCCCTAGTCTGTCCAAATCAGCTATTGGCCTTTTATATCTGGCTTGAGTTAATTCTAGTCCTGTGATCGAACATATGATACCCGCATAGCGTCATGTACAGTTTTCCTTTGCAACTCACACACGCTATTGTCGTATTTAGCCATATTCTTCAGCACAATGTAGGGTCATTGAGGGCAATAACAAACTATAAATCTCACTAACCCAAATTGTCATAAAAAGCCGCCTGAAATTGCAATTAATTGCAATCAAAAAACAAATTGTATGACAAAAAAAACTTGTTACCGAACATAATGAAAGCTATAATTATGCTAACAAAACTCTCCTAAGCCATTAAGCCTTTCCTGTCAACAGTAGTTTGATTTTATAGACCATGTGCTCTAGCAATACAACAGATACTCAGGAAAGAAAATACTCAGACTCTCTCACCCTTTTAAATGGCTGTTGATGTTTTCTCAAAGGCAGTGCTGGTGAAGCATTCTCTGAGAGCTTTTCTTGGTTGAGGTGTTGCTTTTTTATCCCAATTGTTAAAAGGTTTAAGTAGAGCTCAAGAGAGAAAGAGAGAAAGGACAGTGTGGTTCTATTGAAGGGAGTAAGGCAAGGGTGGGAAGCACATGGAGGAAAACTCTGAAAGGGAGGGAGCTTCTCAATACAGTTTCAAATTACTTGTGATGTCATGTACAACTGTGTTCAATGGCTCTTTCACTCTTTCACATCTGCTTTTCTCTCACTCATCAAATTGATAGAATGTAATGCAATCCACAAGAAACTCCATATTTTGAGCTGGAAAATACAAAACTCAGAACAAGACAGGTAAATACATTTAAGTTAGTGAAACGTTACTGTTTGGAAAATGTTTTTTTCTATGTTGGGTAGTTTTTGTGTAACCCTTTGGCTGGGTCACCCCTAGTCTGTCCAAATCAGCTATTGGCCTTTTATATCTGGCTTGAGTTAATTCTAGTCCTGTGATCGAACATATGATACCCGCATAGCGTCATGTACAGTTTTCCTTTGCAACTCACACACGCTATTGTCGTATTTAGCCATATTCTTCAGCACAATGTAGGGTCATTGAGGGCAATAACAAACTATAAATCTCACTAACCCAAATTGTCATAAAAAGCCACCTGAAATTGCAATTAATTGCAATCAAAAAACAAATTGTATGACAAAAAAAACTTGTTACAGAACATAATGAAAGCTATAATTATGCTAACAAAACTCTCCTAAGCCATTAAGCCTTTCCTGTCAACAGTAGTTTGATTTTATAGACCATGTGCTCTAGCAATACAACAGATACTCAGGAAAGAAAATACTCAGACTCTCTCACCCTTTTAAATGGCTGTTGATGTTTTCTCAAAGGCAGTGCTGGTGAAGCATTCTCTGAGAGCTTTTCTTGGTTGAGGTGTTGCTTTTTTATCCCAATTGTTAAAAGGTTTAAGTAGAGCTCAAGAGAGAAAGAGAGAAAGGACAGTGTGGTTCTATTGAAGGGAGTAAGGCAAGGGTGGGAAGCACATGGAGGAAAACTCTGAAAGGGAGGGAGCTTCTCAATACAGTTTCAAATTACTTGTGATGTCATGTACAACTGTGTTCAATGGCTCTTTCACTCTTTCACATCTGCTTTTCTCTCACTCATCAAATTGATAGAATGTAATGCAATCCACAAGAAACTCCATATTTTGAGCTGGAAAATACAAAACTCAGAACAAGACAGGTAAATACATTTAAGTTAGTGAAACGTTACTGTTTGGAAAATGTTTTTTTCTATGTTGGGTAGTTTTTGTGTAACCCTTTGGCTGGGTCAAATGCAGGTTATGGAGTCAGTCAAAGCATCTTTCGGCTTCGAGTGAAACAAAAGGCAGCGGTCTGAGGTTCGTGATTCCCCCACTGAACACAAGCCCAGCTCCGGCAAGAGAGCCAACACGTTACAGTGGAAACGGGATAGCAGAGACCGGTTGATTGCACTTGAATTACTTTTAAATGTTTGTTAAACAAGTTTAAATGTAGGCAATATGTTAAAAAGGTAGCATATGCTGTATTAAGAACTGTAAACTAGTGGTTGGGTCATGTATTTTACAAAGATTAAGTTAATCTGTAATTACTAATTCATGTATGTGGTAAAAAATATTTTATATAATATAAAAATATATAATATTATTGTAAAAATCAGTGGGTAAAATTAATCCATCATGCTAGGTTAAATAAACTACCCAATTTGTGATCAAGTTAGGCCAACACGAGTTCTGTCCTATATATGTACCGAGCCGCTGAGCTAAAAAACAACCCAGAATGGGTACTTTTTAACCTTTTTATGTCACATGACTAGTCACCATATATCATATTTCTGGATGTATGCAAACTGTGGCCTAGGGCAAGATTTAAAGTGAATAAAACACATTTTGGTCTCGGGCACACAAAACTATTGTAAGGCTGCAAAAGACCTTTAAAGGTTTGTTATAGACTTTTTGTAAAAAACTATTTTGGGAGGAATAATGTTGGGGTCTTGTTATATATAGCCTATATGTTTATTTATTGTTACTGATCAATGTGAAAACAGTAAATTAAATAGTAAACAGAAATGCATCAAGTAGCAGCTATATGTAAAACATGTAGTTTCCTAGTTTAAGGAAGAAAAAAGTACAAGGATCTCTGAAGATAGATTTAAATATATCATTAAATGTTTAGTCAGCGCTCAACACTAATATTCAGCACTAATAATATTGACGATAAATAACATGTTCTTTCTAGTTTAAGCATCTGTTAATAATACGACTGATCTAAATCTAATCTGATTTTCTCTCAAACCTGCAAAAACATCTCAAACATTTCAATTCGCTCTTGGACAGCGCACGTGCTTAAGCGTCGGTCTCATCACGAGACCTGAACGCGCTGTGGATGTCGGGAACTTGAGTTTTACATGAGTAGTTCAGTACGGGCGCTTTAATGATCTAAAACTTCATGTCCCATGGTGCACTGCGTTGGACACTCCTAGTTAATGACTTCCTCTCCAGAAAAGCAGATTTTGAAGAGACTGTGTGAAAAAAACTTGTAATTTTGACGTGCCGTTTTGTTGGAGCATGTGTTAAAAAACAGTTTACGATTCATTTGAAGCTGCGGTGTGAAATGTAACCATGGCAACCGAACGGTCGTCCAGGTTAGCAGCCCTGCACAGGCTGTAAGTGAAGGCGATGCTGAGGGTTAGCTGAAGCCTTATGATATTAATTTGCCTTGTCCACGGTGGGGGTTTAATATTGTTACGGAAGCCAGTCGATCAGCTATATCTGACCTCTTTCCGTGATGGAAGAAGTCGACAGGATTTTAATTCACTCTCTAAGACAAGCTGGCACGTAAGTATTCAAAATCTAACAGGTCTCTTTAGTTGTGACAAATCATTTCTTCCCTCTTTGGAGTGATTTGCATCTCGGGACGTGTCAAACATATTTATTGTCTATGTCTTCCAGAGACATTGATGAAGATGTTCAGAGTGTGAAGCAGTTCACCAGTGAGCTGATCGTGGAGGCGGTGGTGAAATGCCTGCGTGTGATCGACCCGGCGCTGGGCAATGGCTTGTCCCACTTACTCCCCCCTGGCATGTCTGCCCGCTTCAGACTGGGCATGAGCCTGGCACAGGCCTGTCAGGTGAGAGACACGGTGCCTGAACGTCCCACTGTGTGCTTGGGTTAACTTGACCCCTCACAACTGACAGCTGAGTCAGCTGATAGCCATTCAAAATGCATTACTGCTGGTGAATAAGCACTTTTGTTTTTATCTTGAGTTTGAATAAAGATGTTACAGTAGGACATTTATAATAAATTAACCAGTCTTCCTAGATAAATTATGTACAAACATTTTTCACAAAAGATAAATGGGTCAAGTCACCTTTATTTATATAGTACTTTGTACAATACAGATTGTGTCAAAGCAGCTTTACAGTGTCAAACAGGAAAATAGTTTGTCATTAATGCAAGAGGACAATAACAAACAGTATATATTTTAGTAAATATTTTTCAGGTAAGGTCAGTTCATTGATGATTCAGTGTTGTCATCATCCAGTTCAGTTCTCTTTAAATAGTGTCAGTGCAATCAAGCCGACAATATTGCCAGAAATTAAGCGTCCCCAACTAAGCAAGCCAAAGGCGACAGTGGCAAGGAACCAAAACTCAATCAGTGTCAGAAATAGAGAAAAAAACCTTGGGAGAAACCAGGCTCAGTCTCACTCTGGCCAGACGAAACCAGCATGGAGTGGTTTAATTCCAGGCTGCAACACAGGTCAGATTGTGCAGAGGACTCGTCTGGTTCTCATAGTCTTGTGCCGATGGCCGATGAAGTATTCACAGGGGATCTGTCTCTGGGGCTCATCTAGTTGACATGGTCTCCGCTGACATTCAGGGCTGTAGAGGTTGTCTCTAGGTGCTGATCCGCCATCTGGACTTTTGCAGAATCTGAGAGTAATCCATACTGACCAGGCCCGACGGTTCGGCACGCATGTGATCCGTGGATTAATTGCAAAATTTAACCATAATAGAGTGAAAGTTTATCATTTGTATGTGTTTTAGGGCTGTCAAAAAAAATTAGAATTTCGAATATTCTGTGAAAAAAAGAAAAAAATCCACATTCAAATGCAAAACCTTTTGCAGGGCATCTATCAGTGTTGCACTCGCGTCTCGCACAAGAGAGCGGCATGTTTAGAAAGCCATGTAAAATTAATGTAAGTTCAACATTTAAAAAACATGTTTCAAGACTTTATGGCGGTTTTACCCCATCCCACTGTATCTCATGTTTTTAATTGAAGAAAGTAGCCTACTCTTTGTGATTGGTTTTCGGTTCTTTGTATTAAACTATACATACATGCATGGTGCTGTTTTTTTTCTAATTGTTTAAGCAACTTTATTAATTATATAGGGTTTATAAACATTATTTTAAACATTATGCACTTTTTTCAAAGATAGTCGTGTTATTTTATTACGCTTTGAAGAAACGTGCATAATATTTTGCTCAATGCGCCCTCTTGTGGCCTCAGGAGAGAAGCCAAAAGCTTTTTTTCCCCTTAACTGAAATGATGCCTTTTAAATTCGAATTATAATATTTAAGTGGAAAATTCTAATTGAGTTTTTCAGTAATTTTGACAGCCCTAATGTGTTTACACACTCGAGCGATTTTAAAAGATTCCAGCACAAGAAGAGGCAAAAGAGAATTTGACACACACACCACACAAAGCGCACACACGCAGAGAGGCGCGTTTCAGACAGCATGCGAACACCGAACTGAATCCTCTTTCGCATCTCCTTGTGTTTGAACAGACACATACACATAAAATTAGACAAAGTACCCATCTCGACAATCATTCTGGTAAATGCAGTCAGTTATGTCTTAAGTGAACGAAACAACTGAAAAAGTGATCGGATGTGTATCATTATATTGGATCCTTGCATCAGGTCTTAAAGGGACAGCAGCCTATAAATATCTGCTGCTGTCATTAATGCTAACCAAACAACAAAACACAAAAGATGAATCTATATTTAATTTATACAGTGAACACTATGCAGTGTTATTTTACTCTTAATTATTACATTTCTGTACCTGAATACTACCAACATTATTTTATTTGTAACTTTGTTCTGTTGTATTTATCTGTAATTTGTGTATTTGTTCTTATTTTTTTACTGGCTAGTAGTTTTTGGCTGTGGTATCGAAGTAGCCTACTTGGCTTTTTAAGTAATAAATGGGAAACAAAGTTACATTGAATTTTTTTTTCTTGCTGATCTGAAAAACAATCCGATCCGTGACTCAAACACTGTTATGATCCGAACTGTGAATTTTGTAATCCGTTGAACCACTATTGTAAAGCATTTATTAATCTTAGGTATCGTTAGTCAATAATTATTTATACATTAGTAATTAGGCGCCGTTATGGCCTAATGGTTAGAGAGTCGGACTTGTAACTCAAAGGTCAAGTCTCAGTACCGGTGGGGGGAGTGAATGTACAGCACTCTTTTCCAACCTCAATACCACAACTGAGGTGAGACCCTTGAGCAAGGCACTGAAACCCCAACTGCTCCCCGGGTGCCACAGCAAAAAAATGGCTGCCCACTGCTCTGGGTGTGTGTTCACTAGAGTTGGGTACCGAACTCACCGAATTGTGTCGGTTCTACAGAGTACAGATTCACGTTAAATCAATCTGTGCCAAATTTCGGTGCCTGAGAACGCATCTACCTGCATGTTCTGCTTGCCTCTGTATGTATGAATGGCGGAAACACAAATACTGAAGCACGCGTGACGCTTGCAGTGATTTTCGGCCCCTGCGTCTCACTATATGACGCCATGAACACAACTTAATCTCCAGAGCTGCTGTGAGAGTCACTTCACGAGAATTTTACCGTTTCATTTGAGAAAACTAGCATCATCATACTGTATACACACAGAAACTTCATGGCAACCTGTCAAAATAAAAGTACGGTTTAACATGTAACAGAAATATATTACTCTTGTATTACTTGTGTACAGTATAATGTACATCTTTAAATATTCAATTTTCTATCAAATGTAAATAAAACAATGAAATGATAACAATAAATATTACGACCAGATTAATCACTTAATTGTAGAAAAAAAGAATACAATTATTAGCCTATTCAAAAATGTTTTAAAGGAATATTAACACAATTTTTCTTCCATGTATTGATTTCAACAGTAAACCTCGGTTTGTTTGCCAAAAAAATAAAAGGGTTTAATTTTCATTTGATTTAAAATAAATGTTTATTGCCTTGATTTTCAGAAAAATTAAAACAAGAATTTCTGGGGGGGGAAAAGAAAGAAAAAGTTTGTAGGGCCCTATTGTTCAAAATGTTGAAATTGAGACTTTTGGACTTATTTTTTTACTGAAATAAATGTTTTTGTGATTACACAGAGAGTAAAGTACCGATACCGGTACCGTACCGGTTCAAATGTGAACGGTACCCAACCCTAGTGTTCACGGTGTGTGTGTGTTGATTTATCTGTAATTTGTGTATTTGTTCTTATTTTTTTACTGGCTAGTAGTTTTTGGCTGTGGTATCGAAGTAGCCTACTTGGCTTTTTAAGTAATAAATGGGAAACAAAGTTACATTGAATTTTTTTTTCTTGCTGATCTGAAAAACAATCCGATCCGTGACTCAAACACTGTTATGATCCGAACTGTGAATTTTGTAATCCGTTGAACCACTATTGTAAAGCATTTATTAATCTTAGGTATCGTTAGTCAATAATTATTTATACATTAGTAATTAGGCGCCGTTATGGCCTAATGGTTAGAGAGTCGGACTTGTAACTCAAAGGTCAAGTCTCAGTACCGGTGGGGGGAGTGAATGTACAGCACTCTTTTCCAACCTCAATACCACAACTGAGGTGAGACCCTTGAGCAAGGCACTGAAACCCCAACTGCTCCCCGGGTGCCACAGCAAAAAAATGGCTGCCCACTGCTCTGGGTGTGTGTTCACTAGAGTTGGGTACCGAACTCACCGAATTGTGTCGGTTCTACAGAGTACAGATTCACGTTAAATCAATCTGTGCCAAATTTCGGTGCCTGAGAACGCATCTACCTGCATGTTCTGCTTGCCTCTGTATGTATGAATGGCGGAAACACAAATACTGAAGCACGCGTGACGCTTGCAGTGATTTTCGGCCCCTGCGTCTCACTATATGACGCCATGAACACAACTTAATCTCCAGAGCTGCTGTGAGAGTCACTTCACGAGAATTTTACCGTTTCATTTGAGAAAACTAGCATCATCATACTGTATACACACAGAAACTTCATGGCAACCTGTCAAAATAAAAGTACGGTTTAACATGTAACAGAAATATATTACTCTTGTATTACTTGTGTACAGTATAATGTACATCTTTAAATATTCAATTTTCTATCAAATGTAAATAAAACAATGAAATGATAACAATAAATATTACGACCAGATTAATCACTTAATTGTAGAAAAAAAGAATACAATTATTAGCCTATTCAAAAATGTTTTAAAGGAATATTAACACAATTTTTCTTCCATGTATTGATTTCAACAGTAAACCTCGGTTTGTTTGCCAAAAAAATAAAAGGGTTTAATTTTCATTTGATTTAAAATAAATGTTTATTGCCTTGATTTTCAGAAAAATTAAAACAAGAATTTCTGGGGGGGGAAAAGAAAGAAAAAGTTTGTAGGGCCCTATTGTTCAAAATGTTGAAATTGAGACTTTTGGACTTATTTTTTTACTGAAATAAATGTTTTTGTGATTACACAGAGAGTAAAGTACCGATACCGGTACCGTACCGGTTCAAATGTGAACGGTACCCAACCCTAGTGTTCACGGTGTGTGTGTGTTGATTTTTAAAACCAAACAAAATGTTTTGATTATTAAAGTCAAAAATATTTGTTAACATTAGTTAATGCACTGTCAACTAACATGAGCATTTTTACAAAGGTTACAATATAACCATAACAAAGGTTAATAACTGTTATAAAAATATATTGCTCATTATTAGTTCATGTTAGTTAATGCATTAACTAATGTTAACAAATGAAACATTATTGGAAAGTGTTACCGTTAGTACCTCTTTATAAGTTCTAACTTAAAGTGGTCCTATTATACTTTTTCACTTTTTCAACTTTAGTTAATCTGTAATGTTGCTGTTTGAGCATAAAAAAGATCTGCAAAGTTACAAAGTTCAAAGTCCACTTCAAAAGGAGATATTTTATTTAACAGAAATCACTCTTCAAAAACTACAACAAACGACTCGTTTGGACTACAACGCATATTTTCCGGGATTTGTGATATCACAAATACCGACGAATGGGACGAGACCTGGTTGAGCTGCACTAGAGAAGGCAACGAGTGTTATATGTCGGAGACACGCTAGCTTTCCCAAGGCAGACGAACTTAGAGTGGTTACAATCATCCGGGTTTAAATCGCGCTCAAATTGATTTGATTTTGACGCAATACTTACACTGAAGCTCGCAGGCGGCTATGGTAAGGGGCATGACATTTCCCGACCAGGCGCCGAGTGGTGCCAATCACAACACACACTGGCCCAGCTAACCAATCACAGCACATTTCGTGTTTCAGAAGACGGGCCTTCATTTGATACAGGAACTATTCGAGCCGTTCATGCCAGACTGGGGAGAGAGGTGTTGTAATAATGTAAAATATGTGAAAAATAATGCGTTTTTCGAACAACCTAGTATGAGAGCCTGTTCTAGTACACCCCCAAAACAAAATCAAGACTTTGTAAAAGAGCATAATAGGACCCCTTTAACAAGGTAGAGCAATGACTTGGACTCCACAGACTCTGTTGTAATCTTTGCATTGTTCTATATGTTTAGGATGTGGGTTTTAAAGGGGAAATTGGCTACCAGACATTTCTCTACAGCAATGAGCCAGAGATTCGCTCTCTGTTCATGTTTCTGGTTGAGAAGCTGCCCAGAGAGAGTGCAGAAGCCTCGGACCAGCCTGCAGGTAATTTTGACTACTGTTTTTTGCATTTATGTATTTGGCATATGCTTGATATTGATATTGAAATCAGCATGAAATGGAAATTCACTGTATTTATTTTTTAAATGCATTAATTATTGTTATTATTTTAATTAATAATTCAATCTTCTGCTGAAACAACAGACTTCTCTCTGGTGATGTTTGCCAGATTTCTCTAATCATTTTGTCTACTTAAAGCCCGCCCATTTCTTAAAGGGGTCATATGATGCGATTTAAATTTTTCCTTTCTCTTTGGAGTGTTACAAGCTCTTGGTGCATAAAGAATATCTGTAAAGTTGCAAAGACTAAAGTTTCAAATCCAAAGAGATATTCTTTATAAAAGTTAAGAGTCAACCACACCTACCTAAAACGGCTCGTTCTAACACGCCCCCACATGTCTATGTCATGATGTTGGAAGATTTGCATAACGCCGACCAAATGTTCACGCAAAGAAAGAAGACGCAACTTTTATTCTCGCTGTAGTATTGTTGCCGCCGCTGCCATGTCGTGAAGACGCTGTGTGTTTCGTTGTGAAAGCGAAACTACTTTGTTTGGCCTTCCAAAAGAGGACGATATCGCTTCGTCATGCCTAGAGCTGATTCGTGCTGGTCGCTGAGGAAATACATCAACTTCGCGCTGTCGATCGCCAGATCGGCTTTCACCGTGGACGAAGCGGAGTCCAGCCCGGGGTCGTCACATGTGGTTGCCGCAAACCTTTCACTCAAGCCTGCTGGCCGTTCCTCACTCTGGCCGCTGACCGCCGCTCACTCAAGGCCACTGTGTGTGATGCTGTGTGTTTCATTGTGAAAGCGAAACTACTTTGTTTGGCCATCCAAAAGAGGACACGACTAGAAATCAGTGGTTAAGTTGTATTTATAACACTGTTCCAGAACAGTTCAACCCAAATATTCAGATGTGTGCAGTGCATTTTATGGAGGACTGTTTCCTGGCAGAGTAGACTACAATGCCTGCTGTTCTGACTCACAGACTGTAAGTAAGTTTTCATATTTAAAGAATTTGCCACTGATGATTCAAACGCGAGTTTTGGGCAGTAGAGTAGCGCTTGTAGTTTGTCATTTCTCCGATCACAAATGCAGACATGGTTTTATGTTTACGCGGCGCGATACAACGCAACGCTTAAAAAGACAGTATAAGTCATTATAATCCGTAATTATGTCCCCACTGGCTGCAACAAATGCCTCGTTTATAATGGGTTTTAATGTTTTTGTCTCGTCGCTCCGGCCGGACAGGGCATCACAGTATGGTAAGGCGTAACATTTCCGTCACACGCTTGAGGTATTCGGCCAATCACAACACACTGGATAGCTGGCCAATCAGAGCGCACCTCGCTTTTCAGAATGATGAGCTTTGTAAAAATCGACGCGTTTCAGAAAGGCGGGGCATAGAGGAGAAACAATAATGTACAGTATGTGGAATTTTGTGTTTGTGTATGTGTTTTTTTTAACCTTAAACCACATAAACACATTTCATTACACCAAATACAAAAAATAATGTTATTTTTAGCAACGTCATATGACTCCTTTAAAATCATCCTTAAGTTCAGATTCAGATCTATTTAGTTGAAATTCAGATCCAAGTTCCCGCCCTGCATTTTTTTATTTTTCTATAATTTGTTTCACTTGAATAAACATCACAATACAAGAAAAGATATGTTGCTACTTTTATTGCGACTCCAACGGCATGATCTACCAGTTGCAATACAGATAGTAAAATTGCAATCTAGTAAATATGAAAGCCCATTTTTGACATGAAATAAAAAGGTAATAGTGAGTGTTTTTTTATTTTTCTTCCAATTCCGAGTTTATGTCTTGCAGTTTTGAGTTAACATCTCGCAATTCTGACTTACTTTCTCAGAGTTTATACTTGCAATTCTGTTTTATCAGTTACTTTACACACCATGTGATAATACTAGAGGATAATGACATAATAGTGATTTGCAGTGATTCACCTCATATTAAATCTGGTGTGACTCAAAGTCTCCAACAAATTCTCCAACACCTGAGATGATGTTCTGGCTGTGTAATAATAAAAAAGTGTTGTGGTTGGGCTGTGTGTTCTTCATGCTGGGATCAAAGGATAATGTTATTAACTAAGGTGTTAATGTAAGAGCTTAGAGTGCTGATATTCCCAGCTTTCTTCAATAAACTAGAAATTATGTTTTCCCCCCTCATTTCTTCTACATTAAATAAACACTCTTGATTGCCTAAAATGAATTAAAATGTTTTATTATCTTGGAAAGAATCCAGAGTCAACCCCCACTTAATAGCTTGTTAACTCAATTAATAAACTCATTGGAAAACAGTGCAATCTGGTTCAGACTCGCTATCACTTTTTTTTTTAAAGAATAGTTTGCTTGCCTTTGCGGCATCCCATGTTATTCATGAATAATTGGATTAAATGAATATGATTAATGAGGCTAGTTTCTCAGAATAGTCTGATTGTTGCTTTTATCTCTCCTCTCTTAGGGAAGTCTGCGCTCTTGCAAAGAGCAATTGCTGCTCAAATTAAAGCGCAGTTGTCAGTGCCTTGGCTTCCTCCGTCCTGTAGACTCCCCATTCATTGTAAAACACAGGTACCTCATCATGCTTACATCTTGAAATCCAGGGCTAAGGCTTATATGCAGAACTCTACATTTGAAATACATTTACCCTAGCAACTCTACAAATATCATATTGATATGGTTGAAGAATTGATATACTATCATTCAAATAGTTTGGAGTCAGTAATATTTTTAATGTTTTTTTTATATTTCTTGTTTTTATGCTCACCAAGGCTGCATTTATTTGATCAAAAATACAGTAAAACCGTAATATTATGAAATATTATTTCAATTTTAACTAATATTTAATTAAATTATAATTTTTTTTAATCTTAAATATTTTATAAAATAATTTAATCTTGTGATGCAAAGCTGAATTTTCAGAAACCATTACTTCAGTCTCCAGTGTCACACGATCCTTCAGAAATCATATTCATATGCTGATTTGGTGCTCAAGAAATATTTATTATTGTTATTATTATCAATGTTGAAAAAAGTTGTGCTACGTAATATATGTCGGAACCATGATACATTTGTTTCAGGTTTCTTTGATTAATAAAAAATAGTCAGAAGAACAGCATTTATTTAAGGTAGAATATTTTGTCATTAAAAATGTCTTTATTTGTCACTTTTGATCAATTTAATGTATCCATGTTGAATAAAAGTAGCAATTTCTTTTGTTAAAAAAAGTTATTGTTCAAACTTCCGAGCGGCAGTGTATGTAATATAAATATACAGACATGACTAATGCTTACAGTAATTTTGTCATGATATTTCAGTGTTGGTACATGTTCACTTACACAGGTAAAACTTCTTCCAAGCTATCTAACTAACTGACAAATGTGTGTAAATGTAATTTCAGAGTTCCGGCCCATGTCACCGTTTCCACACTGAGCCGCTGAGCCTCCCATATTCAGTGAAGGTCTCTTCAAGGAAACAGCCAAAAGGCATGCTCATTTTCACTTACTCAACTCAAT
This sequence comes from Sinocyclocheilus grahami, assembly GCF_001515645.1. Taxonomy (NCBI): domain Eukaryota; kingdom Metazoa; phylum Chordata; class Actinopteri; order Cypriniformes; family Cyprinidae; genus Sinocyclocheilus; species Sinocyclocheilus grahami. Next base: position 5,469,083 of record NW_015505195.1, read on the forward strand.
AAGCCCCATTAGGTTTGGTGTGATATGTCTTAATCATTGTGGTATTGCCCTTGTTGCCACTTACCCCTGAAGTGTGATTACCCCTTTGAGGAATTTGACGACAATCAAATTCAGCTCTTATGATTCATTCAGCTAACATTAGCATGTTTTTGATGTTTCTTTGTGAATTCTCTCAGAGTTGCAAGAATACTGGAGATATTATTTGCTGCCTGTGACTGCCCAGCCTTCCCAGCATTCCTCAGTGCCAGCGTCCCTCCTGGAGAACCACATCTCTGAACTTAGTGCTGCACAGGAGTGGGAGAGTGAATGGAACAGCCAAGGCCTTCTGTCAAGACTTACACCTGAGGTTATTCTCTTTCCCCCTTCAATTTTAAAGGGAGAGTTCATCCAAAAATAAAAATTCTGTCATTATTATATAGTTGTTTAGTGATAGTTTTGACATCAATTCTAGGACTCCATGGCATTCATGATTGTGTTACTTTAGCTTTATTTACATACTATTATAGTATATATTAATATTTCATAACTTTGCTGAATACTTTCCGTACCCACTGTATATATATATATATTTATTTATAATAATTAATATGATCATCTTATTATGATCAAGAAAGAAATCCATACAGATTGGTGAAATGTCTCTAAGTAATTCTAGTACTTTAGTACTTCAGTAAGTATTTCAGAAAGTTGCTAAAGCAACATTTCTAAATTTCATTTAGGTTTTTTAAGTTTTAGTTCTTTTTCATCTAATATTTATATTTTATTTTATTTCAGATTTATTTCAGTTACCAAAAACCCTTTTAGTAGTTTGTTAACAATGTCCAATTTGTAGATGAATGATTCATTTGAGTTTAATCTTAAAATCGGTTTGAATTATCAGTTTAATTCGCGGATATCAGTTGTATAATGCTTTATTTGTCATTTTAAAGCTTGATAACCGCAGTCCTCATGGCTATGATGTTCTTTAAAAAAAAATTATGTTTTGTGTAATGTGGAAAAAAATCTCATAGTTTTGAGACAACTTGAGAGTTAGTACATACTTGTAGAAAAACTGTCCCTTTAAGAGCTGATTATTATTATTATTATTATTATTATTATTATTAAGCTCATAAATTCCTCATTGTGTATCCATTTAACAACGTCTGAAACTGAAATATTAAATTGACAATCACTTAATTTAAATTTGGCTCAGGTTACTCGTACAGATTTTTATTTTTACAGCCTCGGCATGACATCTCTCTAGCACAACATCTAGGTTCCGTCTTGATAATAACAATAACACTAGCATGTACATATTTTTCCTGCTATCCTGCTTTCCTTGATGGCGTCTCTGTGGTAAAGGCATGTATCAACATGAGGATGGAACACAGAGATGTCTTTCACACAAGTGTGACATTCAGCATGTATGTGTCCTTTGACTGTACCGCTGCCCTCTCACATCTCAGTTCCACATTCTCACCTCACCTGCCCTCCAGCTCACACACTGGCCTATTGTCTGACCCCTAGATGTTCTCCAAGATGTTCTTTATTTTGTTTGCAAATCGCAAGGCTTCATCTGTGTTTATAATTTATTTCTGTTTACTGTTTTATCTGCAGTGCTTTGAGAATAGTTGTGGGTCTGAATATAACCACAGCACATTTAGGTTTTATAATTTATTCAGAGCTGTCATGATTTAGTAAATTAATAAACTGTGATATTCAACTAAAGAGATATGATTGTTAAAAAGTATTTCATTTGGTGATTTAAATCCTTGCCACTCTTGTTATCTTGTCTCTTCAGGAGTACCGATCCAGAAAGAAAGCCCGACTGCAGAAGCGTATCGAGGAGCAGCTGAGAGCAGCGGCTCAGCCTCGACCTGACACACACGGAGCCACGCGCTCGACTTCTGACCTTGCTGAACTGCTGCAGTCATTCGGTGGGGCTTCCACTGGGGGAGATGTGCTGACCAAAGGCACACGCTTCACCCATACAGAGAAATTCACCTTTACACAGGTACCTGTCAGAATTTGTTTACTCAAACTGTGATGTGCCAGGGTTCCCACATACTGGAAAATCTTGGGTTTTGTAATGCTGTTTTCCAGTCATGGAAAATAATAGTGACATGACTGTGTTACTAACAAGGTTATTTTCAAAATGTAGACATTAGACTACAGCTATGAATAAGCTTGCCAGATATGGAGATGTACCAGAAATATGTGTCTAAAATTGTTGTTTTTGAGTGAGAAGCAAAGTGCTAATATGTTATGTCTATATAGTAATTTTGTATGTATTGACTGACTGTAGATGTGTTGCTCACAGAAAACACATGGTAAAAATATCGGTGTCAGTAGGCTGTCTTGTAATCGAGGCTGAGAGAAACATAGATAAACTATTAATACTGATAATATGCTTTCTCAGCAGGACTGTGATTGGTCATTACAGTTTTTCAAATTTCTTAGATTGTATGATTATTCCAGTAAACTAATGGCCTATACTACACCTTTATAAATGATACATAAACATTATAAAACACAAAATTATTATTATTATCATCAACATAACTATATAGTAGTAATAATCATATAAGTCATGAATGTTACATAAATCTTTCAAAACAAAAAAATATTATAAATTGTAAAACATTTATATAGTAATTAAAAATATATATTATGCTTCTATCGCTGCAGTGTAATGATAATTTTATATTATAAAATACATTTAAATTAAAGATGTATATTATTAAATGGACACTTACAAAAGTACCAAAAAAATTTGTATTCATCAATCTCCACTTGATTAACTTAAAGCCATTTCTTCTTATTATGCTTATTTATTATTAAAACTATAACCAAAAGTTAATTTTAGACTCTTTATTCAGTTAATTTCATCTGCTTTGAATCTATATCTGTATGTAGTGGATCTTGATGTTTAGGCTCTTAACTAAAAAGGCAAATTAAAGCAAAAGTACACAATGATTTTTAGGAACCCGAGAAAGCAGCCCAGCAGATGGCAGCAGCAGCTAGTGCACTTCCCAGCTCTCACCAATCAGAGGAGGACCTAAAGGCCCAGCAGGAAGCAGAACTTTCTTCTGTGCAGCAACAGTTGCAGCAGCTGTCAGTCCAAATGGATGAAGTGGGCGGAGACATCAAGCAGCTCACTGTGTCTATCCAGCAGGTAATGACCAAGAAGAGAAAACAAATGTTATGCTGCCATTTATATCACATATATAGTATTACTTATTATATCACATATAATACAGTGATTTAACAATAAAAATATGGGGAAATAGTTCAGTTCTCAGAATCCTCATTTCTCAAAATAAATGCAGCAGTTTAAAAAAAAAAATGAAAGAAAGTGACGAGACGTGTAGCCAAGTATGGTGTCCCATACTCGGAATTTGTGCTCTGCGTTTAACCCATCCAAGTGCGCACACACACAGCGGTGCCTTGCTCAAGGGTCTCACCTCAGTCGTGGTATTGAAGGTGAAAGAGACCGCTGGCCATTCACTCCCCCCACGACAATTACTGCTGGTACCGAGACTCAAACCCACGCCATTCAACTCTCTAGCCATTAGGCCATGACTTTAATCATTAATATGTTGTATTCCTGTCTGCAGGTGTCAGATGAGCTACAACAGAAAGAGGTTAGCAATGCCGAGAAGAAGAATTCAGTCAAAATGAAGAGACAGACCATTGACTTGCTACCTGACGCTGAGAACAACCTGCTGAAGTTACAGGTACACAAGTTACACACCGTACACAGCTGTATCACCCCCTCTGTGTGACCAAAAACAAATAATAAAAACAGGAGTAACAGTTCAGTGCAAACAGAATTAAACGGTATGTAACTAGCCTGTGAATAATGACATGTTTCTCTTTGTCTGTCCTTTGTGTTTGTGTTTGGTAGAGTCTGGTAGAGGCAAGCTCTAAACGAGTGGTTCATTTGGCCTCTCAGTGGGAGAAACATAGAGTCCCGTTGATTGACGAGCACCGCAGACTAAAAGAGCTGTGCAGCAACAGAGAGGTACCTTGTGTTACCCTGATGTGATGTACAGCCCTATAGCAACTGCAGTCGTCTAAGTCTAATATGCACTCCTATCTAAACAGCCAAATATGTAGATATCAATTAAATTCTTTGTTAATCAAATCCCTGAATGTATGAAAAGGGCTGTATGATTTTGGGGAAAAAGTCTAATTGTGATTTTTTTTTTTTTCCTGATAAAAATTGTGATTGGAATTTAAATGTTTAAGTGCTAGGTTTGCTGTGCTTGTTTGTTTTGCCACAAAAATGTTTTGATTGTATATCAATATAACAACAACAATAATAATGATAATAACAATAATATATATATATATATATAAAAATTTTTTTTACTAAACTTATTTTACAAAATACAAATATTAAATAAGAAATATAAAAATAAAAAAGGAGTAGTTTAAGAAAAATTATATAGCATTTCAAACGTTAAACCATCAAGCTTTTATTTGGGCAGAAAACTGCAGGGAGACCATAAAGATTCTCTTTTGTTGATAACAGCCAGTTTATAAGCATTTCTCATTACAAGTTTGATGGTTGCTGCATGTTGTGTTCCCAAATGCACGTTAAAAGTGATCTATTTGCTGTGAACCAAGCCGCTCCAAGATCTCCAAATCTCCATATTGAGATTACGTGTTTCTTGCGATTAATTGTGCAGCCCTGATTATGACTTTGACTGCAATGTGGGCCTTCATGAAGTAACCAGTTATGTAAACTTTCGCTTAGTCCGAGTCCTCCAGGAAGCTGTCAGAGATCAAAGACCTGCATGACAAAATCAGACAGTCTGCCGAGGAGGCCAAAAAGAAGGAAAGTCTGCATAAGCAGCTGGTACGTAAGGTTTTTGTTTTTTTCATCCCTTCCCTCTACTTTCAGTCATCCAAGAAATGCATTTAGCACTTACACCATATCCTAACCAGTCACACCACACAAAAACAAGTGTTCAATGCCATCTGTTCCAAGTAAATTAGTTTTTGTCCTCATCAGCCATCATGATCTTCTTGTTTCCATGTCTGTTACATCTGGCTCTGTAACCCCACCCCCTTTGGAATCTCAAATTCCCACTTCACATAAATTCATATTAAACAAAAATATATATTCTGATTGGTTGTGATTTGTCTCGTTTTGTGTTTTGTGCAGACAAATGGTTGCATGGTTAGGATGTGGTCTAAGAAACATTTAAATGTTATGTCTGTCTTATAATATTTATTGTTTGTTGGTTTAACATTCAATGTGTTTGTTTACTCTCCTTCCTAATGTTCTGCAGCAAACGGAGTATGAAACACTATCTAAAGATGTGTCTCGCTCAGCCTACACCATGAGGATCTTGGAGATTGTAGGCAACATAAAAAAACAGAAGGAGGAAATCACTAAGGTCTTTGTTTGTGATTATCCTTTATCTAGCCCTCAATAAAATACTTCATCTGAGTTCATGACCTGTGTCCACAGACATAAGCATTGTGTTTGAAGTTGGCAGGTCTTCAGAACCCTTTTGACCTCTGACCTTATTAATCGACCCCCTGCAGATTTTGTCCGACACAAAGGAGTTGCAGAAAGAGATTAACAGCCTGACAGGAAAACTGGACCGAACATTTGCAGTCACAGATGAACTGGTGTTTAAGGTCAGTTTTTGATTAGATTTTTTTTAGGTTAGATTTTTGAAAGAAGTCTCACCAAAAATGCTCACCAAGGCTGCATTTATTTGATAAAAAATACAGTAAAACAGTACTTTAATTAAATGTTATTACAATTTATAATAACTGATATATATAATGTATATAATGTATTTTATTCCTAAGATGGCAAAGCTGATCCTTTACATGATCCTTTATCATTCTGATTTCTTATTATCAGTGTTGAAAACAGTTGTGCTGCTTAATATTTTCGTGGAAAGGTGATTTTTTTTTTTAGGGGTCTTTGAATAGAAAGTGCAGAAGTACAGAATTTACTTGAAATAGAAATCTTAGATCAATTTAAAGGGGTCATTAACTGCCTTTTTTATTATTTTGTACTGTTTTCTGAGGTCCACTTATAATGTTATCAAGATTTTTTACATAAAAAAACATAATCATTTAGAAGTAATAGGCTATTTTCTGTCCTGTTTTGACCCCCCCTCATCGGAATGCTCTGTTTGAATAAGCATGGCGGATTGTAGACTTGGAATAAAACACCCACTGCTATGATTGGCTAACAGTTGTCTATGTTTGACAGCTACATCCTTCACAGATGAACGCTGCTGTGATTTAGGTTAAAAACGCATAAATACTCAGAACATATCAAATGATCTGTAATAGCAGACAAAGCAATAGTGACTTCAAGAAGTTAGGAGCACCAACAAAAATGTAGGAGCACCCACCGAATATTAAGGAGCATCACAACTGCCAATAGAGCGGAAGGGCTGGCAACATCCTGATGATTAAAAGCTTCAACGATTGAACCTGATCCTGAATTCTTTGCCACACACTTGGCCCAGCATTTATTGTTAGTGATGCATTGATCTTTCATGGCCAATTCCAATTGCTAATGTTTTAGAAGCGAGTAAGCTGATTCTGATAGCCGACGTATTTAACATATTTTTTATATTTTTAGTTTTTAAAGTAAGAGATAAGAAAATGTGACAACATGAACAAGATGTTTATCTGCTCTATTACAGTCTGTATCTGTAGCCATTTAAAATTAGAGACAACCACAGCATTTTAATCATGATTCAAGCAAAGATGCTGCATACATGAGCAGTTTCAGATGTAAATTAGAATGTATTATTTCAAAATCTGAAGCAAAAACAGAATGGTCTGACTTTAGCTTTGTAAAATTATGCTACATAAAACATCTGCACTGCTGCACTGCTTTGTTCTTTATATTTGCAATATACAGAGGCAAGATGAGAAGAAAATGTAATTTCAACTTTTCTCAAGACCAATTCAATATTTAGGATTTTCTTTCTATATTTCGCGCATAGTGAGCTTGTTCTGCCTGCTACAGTATTTTCTTCTCGTTGCGTCCATCTTCAGCGTCTCTGGCCTCTGTTAATGGTCGTTTAAAGACTTTGTGATATTTCCACACAAATTACATTTTGGAAAATGATTTCAATGCAATTTTGCAAGTCCAGAACAGAGATCGGCTGAATTAAAACCATTTGGAGCAAAAACCTGGTCGGTTCCGAGTTGGCTCCGTCACGTGACAACGGAGTGCAGCGAAAGGGAGTGATTGACAGCTAATATAACCAATCTAAAATACACATTAAAGTTAAGAATGTAAAGATGAAGCTTAATTGGTTATGTAACTTTGGATAGAATGGTGGACCGGTCACTGTATCGGCTCACAGCAGGCACAGATTACATTTCGGGAGCATATGCAACCAAAACGGTTGCAATTTCGAGCCCTGTCACACTTGTGTGGTGCGACATTACTCTCGGATCCAATATTTTCAGTGGATCCAATATTTACTTTGCTGCTTATGTTGAAGTGTTTGGGATGTGGCTTTTAATGATGAGACCTTTTTTGTAATCAGGCTCTCAAAAAGTATATAACAATTTGGATATAGATTTATCGGCCAACATATCGGTTATCGGCTTTCAAAAATAAAGAGTAATCGGTTATCGGTATCGGCCAAAATTTTCATATCGGTGCATCCCTAACTTTAAGCCTCACTCTTTCTGAAAATCCTGCTTCAAATTGTGGCTTGTTTGTAAACAAATCCTCGGTAAAATGAAATGAACAAAGGGCCAAGTTCTTACGTCATTAAAAATAAAGTTCATCCACACTTTCCTAATGTTGGGATTGTAGAAGATTTTAATTAATCAAAATGTAAATTGTTCAGGTATAATTGGTGTGAATGTGGCCATTTATGTATTAAGTTATTCTACTATTATAATCATGTGTATTTGCCTGCATGTATAGAAATCTGTATGAGAATGGAATGTGCAGACATATGAAGTACATGATAAGCACATGATGGCACATAATGGGGCCCTTATTTTCACAGAACATAAAATTAAGGCCTCATGACTGCATCGTGATGATCCCATATCAAATATGAATGAAACCATTAAACACGCCTAGAGAACGAACAGTATATAAGAGAGTACAGAAAAAGAGTCTGGAGATTGCTCTGCAGAGTTCTCTCAGGTTTTATTGTCTCTGAAAATGAAATCTCTTCTGGCATCAAAATCCCAGGACTCTTGAGAAAGATTCTTCACAATAGCAGCAGAAGCCACCACAGGATCAGAAAGAAGGCAATGCAAAGACAGTTTTTTCCACAACTTGGCACTGCACAGCATCTTGTTGTCTTCGGAGCATCTTTATTGGTTTCTGCATAGACCTGCATTTCTTGTTATTCATCTACTATGTGCGCGAATCGGTGGGTGGGGCTAAACAGGCAGTGATGTAGAAGCAGGCGTTGATCAGCTTCTGTGTAGGCGGGGTTTAGCCACACTGTCATGTCATAAAGTGGCACATTTCACAAGCTGTCATTTTGGCAGATTGGCTTCAATATAAACAGTTTTTAGACTGAGAAAGATTTGAGTTCTGAATCTTACAGGATGTTTTATAGTACAATGACCTCTTATATGTCAAAAGATCAAGAGAATTTTGATTTCATAACCCCTTTAATGCAGTCCTGCTGCTGATTAAAAGTATTTATTTGTATTAAACCCGATTCCAAATGTTTGATCCATTTTTTGAATCAAATTTGTATTGAAAAGAATGTTTTGTAATTTATCTGCTCAATCTCTGAACATGATGTTCTGATATTCCACCATTTTGCTATCAGTTATTGTCCTAAGGAAGTTATCAACTGATTGAATCTGACAAAAATATGAAAATATGATATATATTTGCATTTCTTCATTTTACATTGCAATCATAATTTAATTTTCTCTTAGAGAAAGTGTCATTTTCATTGTTTTGTAATAGTAATTCAATATTAAACAACTGAATTCTTTTAAACTTCAGGATGCCAAGAAAGATGAATCTGTCCGCAAATCCTACAAGTACTTGGCTGCCTTGCATGAGGTATGTGTCTGCATATCATCAAGTTGGTCTACAAATAAATGTGATAATATATATTTTGATGTTGTCACTGGTCTTGATTATTTTGAAAATTGCGTATTGCAGTCCTAAAATGCAGGTGCTGTGTTGGAAAAACATTTTTGTCTCATGTGACAAGACAAGCAAAAGGCAAGCTGCTTGTGAACCTGCAAAAAACATTTTAGACAAAATAGGCACATGATGTGGTGGCTTGTGCTCCTTTTGCTCAAGCCATTAGCAGTGCTTTAGTCCTTTTAGTGCTTTAACCTTTGAACTACACAACTGATCTTAGAGCTAATGCCCTTGCTGACTTCAACGGGATTCTGGCTATTTTGTCCTGCAAGAGAATTATCATTTTAATCATTCTAGCATTTTTGTGCTTTCAGAACTGCACTAAGCTGATTCAGACTATTGAGGACACAGGAACCATCTTGAGAGAAATCCGAGATCTTGAGGAGCAGGTATACTAAAAGTCAAATTTAGATCTAAGCAAACATTTCATTGTAACTTTTCAATTGTCATCAGGTTTTTTTTTTTTTTTTTTTAGATTGAGACTGAAAATGGCAAAAGAACAGTTAGCAATCTAGAGAAGATCCTTGAAGACTACAAGGCCATTCGTCAGGAGAACTCGGCTCTTGCTGAGAAGATCCGGGAAGGTTGAACTGTTGCTCCGTCCATGTTTGATGGTACTGCAGAGTGAAAACCCGGCCTGCTGAAATGGGCGCTGCTGTGAGAGACGTCAGTTTGACTCCCGTCTGCGTCAGCCCTCTATCCGAAATAATCCTCATCACATTAGCAACTTTCAGCTTTTACTGAGGGTTTGAACACAAGAGTTTTTTTGCATCAAAATGGCACAAGTTTGAAGAAATGTTAGTTAAAACCAATTCTGATCATTGTGATGAGATTCTGTTTTTTAACAAAAAGCTTGGACTGCAATAATTTGAGAAGGACCAGTACCGGTGCTTCGGCTTGATAAAACAACAACTTTGTTATACGGCGATAACCATATCATGTACATGAAAGTGTCCGTTAACCGTGACCTTTGATTGTTGTTGTTCATATGGGTTGAGCTGCTCATGAACATTACAAAATTCAGTCAGTTTGATTGAGCTTGGAGATTAGTAGTCTGATAACAAGTTAATACTCATGAACAGCTCCCCTGTTTAATATTAAAGCATAAATTTGATAACGTATCTGTTTGTTTGGCTCTGATGGATCCATAGAACTGCTCAACTACTCGTCATTGAAAGTTATATCGTCATTGAACCTCTATGGTAAAAATGTACTCTTGTCAGACTGATTGTAGGAAAGCTGTGTAAACACGTTTAAGTGTCTGATTGACTAACACTGATGATTGTCCCAATCAAACAGGTTTTCATAAGTTTAATAGTTTATGCCTGTCTTTTGGAGTGTTTGATTTTAGAGATTATATCGAAAATAATGTTTTGTAATTTACCATGACTTGTATACATCTGCTCAATCTCCGGACAAGATGTTCTGATCTTTCACCATTTTTATCGGTTGTTATTGTCCTATTTTTTTTTTTTTCTTAAAATGAGGTAAAGTTATTAGATGCTTTAACTTGTTAAGGCACTTTTTTCGCCTTTGCTGTAACAATTGGAAATTTAGAGTAGGGCTGCACGATATGGGGAAAAGGTCTAATTGCGAATTTGTATTGAAAAGAATGTTTTGTAATTTATCTGCTCAATCTCTGAACATGATGTTCTGATATTCCACCATTTTGCTACCAGTTGCTGTCCTGAGGAAGTTATCAACTGATTAAATCTGACAAAAACATTTACCACTCACATTTTACTCCGTTATTTTTTTTAAACAAATGTTTGATATAATTGTCACGAAAATATGGTCAGCTTAACGGGGAAATGGTCCTAATATGAACTAAATGGAAAAGAAAAGGTCCTGAAAACAGGCCAGATCCGTGAACATTGCGTTCACTCGTTTATATATATATATATATATATATATAGAAAACGGTAACATGAGAAAACGGCACCTTTTTTCATTTTCGTTTTTACATTCAGGGGTAGAAAATGTATGGCATGTTACACATGTAGGCCCCAATCTGACAGAACTGGAGAGGATCTGCAAGGAGGGATGGCAGAGGATCCCCAAATCCAGGTGTGAACAACTTGTTGCATCTTTCCCAAAAAGACTCATGGCTGTATTCGATCAAAAGGGTGCTTCTACTAAATACTGAGCAAAGGGTCTGAATACTTAGGACCATGTGATATTTCAGTTTTTCTTTTTTAATAAATCTGCAAAAATGTCAACAATTCTGTGTTTTTCTGTCAATATGGGGTGCTGTGTGTACATTAATGAGGAAAAAAAATAACTTAAATGATTTTAGCAAATGGCTGCAATATAACAAAGAGTGAAAAATGTAAGGGGGTCTGAATACTTTCCGTACCCACTGTATACTTTTTGTTCCTCAATGGTTGTTTCAGTGTTGTTTGAATTATTGAATTCATTGGCATGAGTAATTTGACGCCATGGTTTAATGAAAAGGGTAAACTGGTTTGAGATGCCAATTTGCAATGCCGCTTTAAAAAGACAAAGAAAACGAATACACCCAGGGTATGACTTAGGTGGCTGGGGCCAGGGGTCTGAGTCTAGAACAACATATATCATTATATGAAGTACCGTACATTGACATACACTACACAAAAAGTGAGGCTGAGGTTCCTAAATGTTATTTATTTGTATAAAAAATGATTTTTTTCTAACTTTATTAAATATGTATGGCCATCTTTAATGTTAAATTCCTAAATTTAGTCCATATTAGAAAAATATGACATTATAGGTGTTACCAATTAAAACAGTATCAATAAAGCCATCTTTGCACTGAAAGCTGAATCTTAAGTTGATTTTAGATGTATTTAGACAGTTAATGCTGGTCAAAGGGCAGTAAATGCATTTATGCAGCAATTACAATTGCATAATGTAATGCAAATAATGTTTTAAACAAAAACATTCTGAATACAGAAATATGAAATGAATGACAAAATGGAACGATAGGATAAGGTGGCGGCAAGTCAATACAATTCTGTTGATGAATGAGTCATTGCTGCGTTTACACTTGGCATTAACATGCGACCTGTATCCGGATGTTGTCCACATAAACATTGAAAATACAAGCGTAAACGCGCTTCTGATCAGAATGTTATCCAATCAGCGTGTCCTGGTCCAGAGGTAGTCGAGGACGCATTGTGATCGGATCTCGGTGTAATGTAAACGCAATCCAGCCATTCGCAGGTCGACATCACGCAAAACGCCGCCCCCTCTCTCCCGATCTGTCGGAAGAACAGCGCTAGTGAGACTCGCACATTTATTTTGACTTGTAAAATGTCCCGCGACTGAATATAGTTTTCAAAAGAAAACCCACCACTTCAGGTCGACTTTGCACCGCAGACTTATTTAAATATTGCGCGGGAAGTACAGATCTGATCGGTTACCCAGATCGTGAAGTCAGCTGATGTTGCTAAGTGTAAAGGTGCTGTGTCCTGATTGACTGATGATCCGATCTGCTTGATCAGATAACGGTGATCGCATGTTAATGCCAAGTGTAAACGCAGCCATTGTGCCGTCCATTCAACCATGGGTCATTGAACCATTCATTTAAACGATACATTAAAAAACTCGGATTCATTCAGGAACGAAACACAATGCTGTGCGTTTTGTTTCTAAAATGAAATCAACTTATACTCATTATTAATTAAATAAACTCAGCATACTGTCTAAAATAATTAGTTACTTATGACTGCTGCATATTTACACTAAAATCGATACTGGTCTGCGCTATAATGTAAATGCATTCGCTCCGCGCAGTCCAGTGCGTCACGCAGCTTTGCCACCGTTTGCAACACAGATTTTTTGATGACAGCTAAATAAAATGTGCAACTTGGGCACTTTACATTTATGTTCTTCTTTCCGTTTATGTTCACCGTATCAATGCATTGATTGACACTGTCTGCTCAGTTATCAGTAATCAGTGCAATAATATAAGTGCTGTATTCGTCAAACATTCCTCCCTCATTGGAGAAAAATCACATTCAACACGAAGGCGCGTGACGCTGTAATCCAAGCGATGAAAGTAGTGTATAATATAATAAAAACAAATAGGTCTATACTAATACTAACAGTATAGTTTGGTTCGAATATACCGGTATTTTATTGGGCTATAAATATGTTACAGCTCTTGTCTTTTTTCACCTTTTCAATCTCTCCAATCCTATTCTCACAGCTGATTGGAAATGAGTGCGTATCTCCCGCTTTGTTGTAGTTTGCTGATTTTTGCTTTTTACATAAAAAGAAAGTTTTTTTCAGTTTAATATGTTGCAGGCTCATTTATTGGTAATAAATAATTTATTATAAATAATATTGATGACATTAAATAATTGTTTTTGAAGCTACGGTTGCTTGTCTCGCGAGAGTTGGCAAAAGGTCATGTTTATCCATTTTCTACCCCTGAATGTAAAAACGAAAAATTAAGACGAACAACGAAAATGTTTCTGTTTTAAATATGAAATAAAAAAGTCTTCAAGTAAAATTAAATATATTACATTTACATTTTGCAGTGAAATATGATACTGACACAGGTTTTATGAGATCCAGTTTCTACATAGTTTCATGAGGATTTTCCTGGGACATTGACAAAACGCGCGTCTGTTGCCTCAGCCCACACCCTGTTCCACACATATTCAAATGAATGCTGTATGAATGTCAATACATGCCAGGGGTGCGGGAAGATGTTTTCGGTTGGGGGTGCTGTGTGTGTCCGTGTTGGGGGTTTGGGGGGGGGGCTGGTTCACTTACGTCAGTGCTCGTGCTGGGGCTGGTGTTGTTTGGATGCCGATTTTGGAAAGTTTTTGCTGGGATGGGCATTTAACAAAATCTGAAATTCGCTTTTGCGCCATTATCTCCTTGTATCAAAGCTAATCTTGTTCGCATTCTGTACAGTTCATGTCTGATACCACGCGGCCAGCGTCACGTGTTCATGAGGATTAGGCTAATCATCCCATATAGACAACATCACAAGTAAAATTAATCATGTTTATAAAGATAAACATGGGTTTATTATAGCCCACTTACAATTTACATTTCAGAGATCATTACAAATAAGTTATTAAATGCTAAAACGGAATACATTTAAATGAACAAACTTGGCGTTGCATTTGCAACCATGTGAAAATAGGGGGTGCTGCAGCCCCCTCAACACCCCTACTTCCCGCGTCCCTGATACATGCAGCTGTAAACAAACGGTTACTTCAGACATGCATGGCCATAAAGTGACAACATGTTAGCTAGTCTACACTCCTTATTTTATGTCTCTTAGCTGATTAGCCTAGTAAATCCTTTTAGACTACTTGTGAATGTGTGTAAAACGTGACTTTACTCTTGTTACTGCGCCTAAAATCGACTCACTGAAAAAAAAAAAGGTGTGCATTCCGGAAGGGTCTCATAAATAAAAATCAATTTTGCCTGTCAGTTAGGATAAGATAGTAACATAAATCGAACATATGATCAAAAGCGGTAAACTAATGACATCAGCCTTTTTGTTACTGCACTGAACCGCAGTCATAACGCGTCCCTCTTGTTCCAGCGCATTTGGTCAGCACTCGTGAAGTCTGGTGAAACGCCAAGCGCAGAACACCATAAACGCTTCAAAAAAATCGTATGTTTTTTAAGTAGAAACAGCTGCTTCTAATCTATGGTCACATCTTGTACATACATGCCTATGTCTCTAGGAACAAAAAGTTAAGTATGGTAAGCATATTCAGTCACGTAGCACATGTAGGCAGTTGCCAGGTCGTCTGACCAATCATAAGGCATGAAATATTGCAAAATTTTCAACAAGGAAATGTATTGGTGGGTCTAGCATGTAAACACGTTTTCCTCCTGAACTAACCCCTATATAAGCAACGCAGCAGAATCCACGTCTTATTGGTTTAACCAACTGTCAATCATCACAAGGCTGGTATATGATTGGTTAATATAACAGCCTGCGCCCGACCAACGATGCCCTCAGCGAAGTTATATCAGTTACCAGAAGCGAGCCTACTGAACACGCGGGGCAAGTACGAATGAAAGAAGTAAACTTTGTTAGTGTAGTTTAGACATGGCTTGCAAAAAATTAGGCAGTTTAAGTAACGCAATGTGGCAAAGAAGCTCCAGTTGTACAATTTCGCTGTGCGCAGGATTGAATATTCCTGCTTTTGCTTGTGGAAGCTTCGCCTCGGCTGGTTCAACAATGAACGGACAGAACTGCTGCAAAGATGGACACAACTGTGGACCGACGAAACATTTACCAGTTAATCATAACCCTGTTGCAGCCGCTGTCACATCGCACAGACATCAGATCGTGGGCAAAAATAGAGGCGAAGAATCTCTTGCCAAATCTGGCAGGGCTTTCTCATCCACGGCCCCGCAGATTAACAATAAAACGTACTTGTGGGCGAGATACAATGAGATGAAACGGCTCGTGCACGGTATGTTGATTTATTTTTGGTTCTCAAATGTGATGTTCTGTAATCTCTGGACTCGTGGCCAAACTTATTTTTCCACTTTTCCTCCGTTCCAAAGAGGCGCTGGCCTCTGGACATTTAGTAAACAACTGCCATTCACATGTCCAGTGCATGATCGACATTTTATGTTCACAACTATTTCTTGTGTAAGAGACGTGTGGTTTTTCTTAATTGCCTTGTTTATGCACAGAAGAAAAAGTATTTTAATGTAATAATAAACTTCAAATCTCCGCCTCACAGATTTGATTCCTCCTGGGGTGTGCAATCTTTTGAACCCTTCCACCATCTATGCCAACAATGAGGTGAATCTGGAAGAGGTGGACATCTACGGCTTTGACTATGATTACACGCTCGCGCTCTATTCCAGCGCGCTGGACGAGATGATATACAACAAGGCGCGAGAGTTTCTCGTTCAGCACTACAAGGTCCGAGAAAAACATCCACCTTAACGCCATCTAAACCTGTTGATTTGCATATTTCATTGCTATTAAACCAAATAATTATAAATACCAAGCGTCATTATGAGGTAAAACGCATAGCCAAAAAATAAACACTTTCGGTCCAATCACACGGAATTTTTGCTAAAAAGAGGCGGGGCAGTGAAATTGAAAAAAATAACATAAACGGTTTATTTTTTTTAAGTTTAACTTTTAACATTAGCGCAACCTTTTTAGAATGCTGCAAAAAACAAACGCAACAGCACTTTTATGTTTAAAAATGTAAGATGTAGCGGGGAAAAACGCAAAGTGTAATGCCGCATCCCTAATGACGCACTTATGCACTATGTACTCAACCATGTAGTGTATGAATTATATAAGGTTATTTCGTCATTCATAATCGGAGTCTGATAGCCCCTCCCCTTTCGAGTGCATGAAGTGTTCAACATTCCACACTTTTTTCCGGTTATTTAAGTGCATCATCCGGGTATTTTAAAGTGCACTTTTTCTTTTTAGAATTTTAAGTGTGAACTCACTACTCACACTATTTATACTACAAAACGTCAGAGAATAGTGCATAAGTACGCGATTTAGGATGCACCTTAAGTCTTTTTTTTTTTTTTTCAAGTCAAACTTTTAATTTCAGCACCACGTTTTTACAACACTGTGTAAGACGTGAACGTAACGGTCAGGTCTGGCGCATGTTTACGTAGAAAAATAATGAAAAGCAGTGCAGTGGAATGCAAGACGCATTGTGTGAACGGCCCCTTGGAAAGTTTAAAAGGCCATATACAGAATGTTTAAAAATGGGAGACGCAAAGCACTGGAATGGGGAAAAAACACTTATGTTATGTGTGAGGCGCTACAAAAGACGCGAGCGCAGCAGTCAAAACGTGTCCATCTAGCTCATATCAGCATAGAAAAACAATGAAAAAGCAGTGCAGTGGAACACAACTTTTTTTGTGTGTGTGAACGGCCCCTAATGCAACAAAGACATCCTTTGCTTTTGGCTCAAGTGCTCAGATTATGTGTAGTTCTGTATTGCTTAATTGTTCTAATGATGGTTACCTGTCTGAGCTGTCATGTGTAGTCAAGCTCATATCAGCATAGAAAAACAATGAAAAAGCAGTGCAGTGGAACACAACTTTTTTTTGTGTGTGAACGGCCCCTAATGCAACAAAGGCATCCTTTGCTTTTGGCTCAAGTGCTCAGATTATGTGTAGTTCTGTATTGCTTAATTGTTCTAATGATGGTTACCTGTCTGAGCTGTCATGTGTAGTCAGGGGGGGGGGAGGTTGGCATGTTTGAGATGACTTAACTTTTGTTTCTTTCACTAGTATCCCGAGGGAATCAGTAAGTACGACTACATTCCCAACTTTGCAACTCGGGGACTTCACTACGACATCCAAAAGGTGCATTTAACCTTCTGTGCTTGAGTTTTTGCAGCATTGTTTAATTGCAGCTGTGCAATAAAATTAATGAAACTATTTATTTATTATTATTCAATGCCATAGGGACTACTGATGAAAATCGACGCCTTCCATTATATTCAGTTGGGCACTGTTTATAGGTAAATTGACCCTCATTTGATCAATTTGGTTAGTGAGTTTGTGTGGAGAACTGTTTGTTATGTAATTCAAAGGCTTTGTTTCTTGTATTCACAGGGGTCTGAAGCCTGTCCCTGATGATGAGGTCATGAAACTTTATGGAGGTTCAAATCATGTTCCCCTCCACCAAGTCAGTGGATTTTACGGCAAGGTGATTGTTCCACGTGGTATTTTCATTTAATCAAATTTAATTTCAGTTTTACATTCGAGAGTGCAAATGTTTACATGGCGTTATTGGCATGCTTACATTTTTGTGCCTCATTACTAAGAGGTCAGTGAGGCTAAAGTGGTGCCACCCTGTCAGGAGCTCAGATCTGATTTTGTGTGTCCAGCCACCATGAGTAAGTGGCTGTACACTATATATCTACAACAAAAACATTACAGTCCTTTCTGTATCAGATGGTTATCTTCTCTGCAGGATGTCCACAGTCGTGGGAAACACAAACGTATCAGGAATTTATAAAATTATGTTTTGCAGACTAGGAAAAGACATGGATATTTAATGAGGAAATTTTTCTTATGCTCTTTTGCAAAATGTTTCATTAGCTTAATATTGCTCTTGGATGCAGTAAAACTTGCTTGCCTAGTATTGTCTGACTTGTGAACAACCTTTTTTGAGTCGATTCAAACTTGTTTAAAGTGGTGTGCAAATCCGTATGAATGATTCATTGGAGCAGTGGTTCTGATGAGGTCACAGACAGTAGGGAAAGCATAAATAATAAAATTCAAATAATACAACTTTTAACTGAAAATAAATTAACTGTCCTGTTGAATTATACAGACCATGATGTTTATGTTAAAGCCGTGCAGTTCATGGTGATAATAATAATATATATTTTTTTAATTATGTTTGATTTAAAAAAAAAAAACATTTGTTTGCTTTTTTCAGTACATTTTAATACACTAATAGTACTCTATTTTAATATTGCCATTTTAAATTTAAAATCAGTCCAATTTAAAATCTGTTGCGAACCACTGCATTGAAGAATATTTATTTATTATCTCAAATGACTGATATGGCCGTGCACATTCATGGCTCAGGAATTAGTAGTTAAATACTGGTTAACAGTTTTTGTGTGTGTGTGAGGTTTTGCATTAAAATGGTCATTAAAATATATGACCTGCAATTTCCTCGCAACAGACCAACAGTATTTCCAGCTTCTCTTAGAAAAGTCATATAATTTACATATAAAGATGAATGAAGCTTTGCCTATTTATTACTGTTGTACGATACATATGACACATGCATTTTATTGTTGGTTTATATGTTCCAGGGTCCCAAAATGAAGCAGTTTATGGATGTGTTCTCCATCCCCGAGATGACTCTCTTGGCAGCTGCGAACGATTACTTCATCTCAAATGACGTAGAGTACGACCCAGTGCATCTCTACAAAGATGTCTCCGTAAGTGTGAAGTCAATATGCCCTTCGTGAATCCTGATCAAACCACTTGTCTTGACGATTAAGAGCATTTGCACAATAAAGCCAGGCTGTTTTTACAGACTGTGGGAATAGTTTACAAACTGCTTTTGTAATTTAAAACCGTGAGAGCTGTTTCTTGTCTGTCGTTTTGTAAACTCTGTCGTCAAGCTGAGCAGATTCTTTCTTCTGCCTGTGGTTAAGTTCCGCTGACTGATTTGTTTTCATTCAGCCCAGATCACGGTGGTCCTGAATTGGGTTACTGAGCGACTTTGTTTTTTCATGCTGTTTCGGGTCAATTTACTTGTAGAATGTGGTCTTGTCTTTCACTTCTGCTTTTCTGCCCCACTCTCCACTCCTCCTTACTCGTGCTCTTGCTGACTAGTAGAAAATAAAAATCTTAGCTGTGCACTAAATGGCTAAAATCCAAAATATTTCAGACCTCCAAAGTGTGTCAACAAGAATCAAATGAATTATTTTGCAGTATGTGGGTTTGCCTCATTAACACATCCACTAGAGTGCTTGACAGGAAGTAGAGTGTCCGCTGTTCTTGTTTATATTTCAAGCGCAGCTTTTCGAACTGACTTCTGTCCGCGCTGCTAGAACAGATTGTACTGTTCTCGCAGTGTAGTGTGTGAGTACGTAAGATGTCATAGGGAACCGGAAACCTGACAGCGGATCAAAATAAAGTTTGTGAAAGATCTGTTTTAAAATCATTTTTACAAACAAAGGGGAAAAAAGATTTAATAAAAAAAGAGAATAGAAAGTGTTTGCCTTAAACACTGGTTCACGATTAGAGTTTGTTAAAGGGGTCATATGATGCTATTTTAAAGATCATTATTTTGTGTATTTGGTGTAACAGAATATGTTGACATGCTTTAATGTTCAAAAAACACATTATTTTTCAAATACTGTACATTATCGTAGGTTCTCTATGCCCCGCCTCTCTCAAACGCTTCGTTTTCTACAAAGTCCCTCCTTCCGACAAGCGCAGTCTGCTCTGATTGGCCAGCTGACCCAGTGTATTGTGATTGGCCGAACACCGCAAGCACTCGTCGGAAATGTAACGCCCCTTACCCTAATCGCGAGCTTCATCTTTCAAAATAAATGTAAAGACAGAGCCTGAAAGGGGAACAGAGTCGCGTGACAGACACAGTGAAGAAGCTGGTATGTGTACACAAACCATGGTTAAGATAGCTGACTCCGTGATGTGACCCTCTCTCGCTCTCTCTCTCACTCTCTCTCTCGTGCTCTCTCTCTCTCGCTCTCTCTCACACACACACACACACGATGCGCAAAACTAATTTGAACAGTCAATAGCAAATACTTAAACTCCTCTCCTAGGTTCACGAAACGGTCGTCCATAAAATGCATTGCTGTTCTGTTGTAAGTAATCTTAAAGATTCCTAAATGCATCTACTTTCGGAAGGCCAAATAAAGTGCTTTTGCTTTCGCACTGGAACACACAGCGTCTCCCTGACATGGCTGCTTCAACACTAACTGCGGTTACTGAAACCACACCTTCTTTCTTTGCGTGCACATTTGGGCGGCATTATGCAAATATTGCCACATAGTGAGGTAGATATGTGGGGGCGTGTTAGAACGAGCCGTTTTAGGGGGGCGTGGCAGAGTCTTAACTTTGATAAAGAATATCTCTTTGGTTTTGAGACTTTAGTCTTTGCAACTTCAGGGATCTTATCTATGCACAATCAGCTTTTAACACTCCAAAGAGAAAGGAAAACTTGAAATCGCATCATATGACCCCTTTAAACTTTTATAGTTTGAGAAATATGAGCACTGAATTGACGGATAAAATCTGTCTTTTCAGGATGCAATTGGAATGGTGCACATCAAGGGTTACATGTACAAATGGATCATGCAAGATCTTGGTGAGTATGAACAAATATTTACTATGTGCATTACCAAAATATGTGGCCCAAAATGGCTTAAAATTTTAGCTAAAGTAAGATTTGCACTGAATCAAGTAGCCAAGTGAAGATCATGTTATTGAAACCTGAAGCTAATGACAACCAGACTTGAAGTTGACACTCCAGATATGACTGTGCAGTGTGTGTATGTGGTGTGTATTAGTGCTGGGTGGTATACCGGTTCAGACCGAATACCGGTGTTTATTTTTGTTATGATATTAATTTTTAAAATACTGCAATACCGGTGTATGTCGCTTAAACAACATTCGGAACGCGACACTGTTTGAAAGGGGTCCCTTTTCACTGCTGCACTGTGGTGAGGGAACAGCTGTATGTGTTACTAAGCGTGAAAGTTCCGAAACTGAAGCTGTAGAACTAATAGAACGTGATGACACAGAAGAACTCATCCACAATATCCACATTGACCGCCACAAATATCCACCACCCCCTGCCATTAGCTCCGGCTTTAGCACTAGATTTAGCAACTTTCAGACCCTTTTAGCGACTTTTTTCTATAGAATATTCATACCGACAAACTGAGTGACTTTTTTTGGATAAACCTTAGCTATGGTTTAGTTGGAAGATTTCACCAGTGCTGTCCCGCGAACGTGAGGTCTGACTTTTCCGGAGAAGTGTCACCTCTTTCGGCGTCTGTTCTGTGCAGTGAGCGGCAGAGAAGCAGTGCATTCAGTTGGCCGCACCGCAGCCGACTCATCAATAAATGAGTACAAAACAGCGTTTCCTAGCACCTGTCGCTTACTGATTGTTTGGAATTATAAATATGAGCGTAGTTCGTCTGTTAATATCACATGCACTTTTTTGTTTGTTGTTTTTTTTTAGATTGTTACTCAGACGCAGGCAGTGCGCTGCATGAGACAAAAAAAGTAATATAGCCAAAACAACCGCATAGTTGTGGCAATCTTTAGTGTAGATGCATGTTGATTTTATCAGACGATGCCATGATTGTAAATGAGAGTGACCTCCTGGCTAACATTAAAAGGGGTTTAGTCACTATTTAGTGTGGTATTTTTTGACAATATTCACTCATCATGACAGTACAATAGGGCATTCGAAGTCAATATACTGCAGTATTTCCTCTCTCAATCAGTAGAAAATATGGTTAACACCTGGTCATGCATGAAGAAAAAATACCGTGAAACGGGTATAATTTTGAAAAATACAGTGATATAATTTTTGGTCATCCCGCCCAGCACTAGTGTGTATATAGGTGGAGAGCAGTCTTTTGTTTTCAGAGCAGACTGTTGCATAATCAGCCCTCTCTGGAGAATGAGATTTGAAGCGAGCGGTTCTGTTAGGCTAGCCCAATCTAATCTTTGGTTTTAATTAGTGGTCAACCGATATATCGCCAAGGCCGATAAGTTTTTCTGTTTGGCCGATGTGTTCAAGGCGGGACTTTTATTTTGTGTGCGCCTGAGTGCTCACATTCAGGTCACATTCTCCCTCTTGTTTGCTGTCGTCGTTCAGTTCTGTCTAATATGGATAGAAGTCTGTCTAATAATCAGATAGAACTGTTAAACAAAGGAATTAAAATGTATACAAAAAAGTATTATAACGATTGCTTTAATATTATTAGTAATAGAAAGGCAAACATTATAATACTTTCTCATTTGCCGTCAGCATTCAGCAAATACGCATTTATATCATTTAAACAAATCTTTGAATGACTAATGAACATTTAATTTCACAAACCTTGCAAACTTAGTTGGATCCAGTTGTGAGATCTTGTGAAGTGTGCATTTGTATCCTGCATGATCGCGTGTTCTGTGATGGTCGTATTCATGTCATTTTCATTGCGTGCTGTATGTAAAATGAGTGTTACCTTGGCTTTATTTGAAAAAAAAAAAATATATATATATATGATTCCCAATGCACACAAACTTCCCAGAAAACTGAGTGCCCTGTTGGTTACAGTGTTTACTTCCTTTTTAATTAGATTTTTATTAAATGTTTATTTATTTGATTGTCTTCTAAAGTATATGTATGTTTATTTAACACAATTATTTTGAATCCATTTTCAAATAATTTCAAATTTCTTAAATACAAATTAAAATAAATAAAATGATATCGGCCATCGGCCTCCCTGCTTACCAAGATATCGGCATCGGCTGTCAAAAAACCTATATCGGTCGACCACTAGTTTTAATGTTTGTTGTATCCCTGCGGGCGAGCAGGGAACCTGCAAATCCTTATCACAGATTTTACATTGCAGTATAAACACTTTTTAGGCAAACAGGAAAACCGATTTGATCAGATTCTGTATTACAATCAACACACCCACTGCTCCGGGTGTGTGTTCACGGTGTGTGTGTGTTCACTGCTGTGTGTGTGCACTTAGGATGGGTTAAATGCAGAGCACTAATTCCGAGTATGGGTAACCATACTTGGCCACATGTCACGTCACATAGTCTAAAAAAAATGACTGATTCGGTTTTAGCCTGTATAGAATAGAATTGGATCTTTTTTCTGCCTTTTGTGACCCCTTTTCCTTCCTTATTCGGTCCCCAGAGAAATACATTCTCAGAGGAGACGAGACATACGCTGTGTTGCACCGGCTGGCCAGTCATGGGAAGAAACTTTTCCTAATTACCAACAGCCCCTTCAGCTTTGTGTGAGTTTCTTTTCTGTTGTATCATATTCAGCAGATTAATTCATAAAGGACCTCAAAGTGAAACTCCAAATTTTTCTGGACAATTTGGGTAAATTATTATTATTTTGAACCCCTAATTCTTTTTTTGTCCCAAATAATTTTCTTATATAGTCATAAAATTAAACATTAGCTTATATATTTATTATTTTTGCACTGTTATCGTTAAGTAATTGTGGGTTTTTTCTGTATTTTTTCAGTGATAAAGGCATGAAGTACATGGTTGGAAAGGAGTGGAGGGAATTCTTTGACGTTGTCATTGTTCAAGCTGACAAACCTCATTTTTTTAATGACTGCGTAAAGTAAGTCTGCTTTATTGTGAATGGAAAATATCTAATTTACAGTCAGTTGAGATTTCTGCACTGAAATGTTTCATTGTGCACGTTAGAAAAGGTGATTCATAATATATAATACCATTCAAACATGTTCTTTTTAAGGCTGCATTTATCGGATTAAAAAATACAGTACAGCTTTAATATTGTAAAATATTATGCTTTCTTATTTTTTTTTTT
>NW_015505195.1:5493241-5494264 GCF_001515645.1 Sinocyclocheilus grahami
TTTTTTTTTTTAATGAAATGTATTTCTGTGATTCAAAGGTGAGGTTTCAGCAGCATTTACTCCAGGCTTCAGTGTCACATTATTTTTCAGAAATCATTCTGATATGCTGATGTTGTGCTCAATAAGCATTTCTTATTGTCAAGTGCTGCTTAATATTTTTGTGGAAATGGTGGTACATTTTTTTCCCGTATTGTTTGATTAATGGAAAGTTCAAAACAAAAGCATTTGTTTGAAATAGAAATATTGTATAGCATTATAAATGTCTCTGTCACTTTTGATCAGTTTAACATCCTTGCCGAATAAAAGTAAAAGAATGACTGACCCTGAACTATAATGGATAATAAACAGTAATGTATTGATACCCAACCCTGAATTACCACTTTGCAGTGATTTAAAGCATCTCTATTTTTAATTTTCCAGACCATTTAGACGTTTGGACAGCAATGGAGACTTACAGTGGGATAGAATCAAGAGTTTGAACAAGGGACAGATCTATAAACAGGTAACACAGGTTTGTTTTGTACTGCATCATATCTGTTTATTGCTCATAATCATCTTAAAAGAATACAGGCAGATGAGAAGCTTTTAGTTGCTATTTCATTTATGCTGACTCATCTCTGAGTCTGGATTAAGTCAGGGATTACAAATACATCTGGTGAATTTTTTTCAGAATTACTGGGACATTTGGCCTACTTGGAAATCCTCAATTTGCAAAAAACATTGGTTAGCTTTTCGCTAAACTTTTAACATTTTCCTGTCCCTGTGAGAATAAACCCAAACCTTTCCAGCTCAGCATTGAGTCTCTGTTAATTGTAGAATGATTTATCCACTTAATTTGGCTCTTTCATTTGGAAAAAGTACAAAAGAAGGTGGCAAGGTCAACTTCGGTCTGAACGGAAAATCAATTTAACACAGTTTGGCGGTGTCGGGCATGTACAAACAGACTTGGCTGACCAGAACAGAGGCTTAGCTTGACTACATACCCACCCTCAGGCAAGATGAAGTTAAAGCAGCATGTGAAAA
>NW_015505195.1:5496288-5497792 GCF_001515645.1 Sinocyclocheilus grahami
GGGGGGGGGGGGGGGGGGGGGTCTCTGGCATTGGAGACGTGGCACTTTTTGCGGGAACACCACATACAGCGGGGCCACCTGCTGGATGTTATGTTACAATGCATCTCAATGTTCTCAAGCCTTGGACATTGAATGGAAGGCTTGCTGATGAACTTATCCTTATGTTCTTATCTCTAACTTTTTTACATTTGATGCTCTTGCATTATGTCTTACTAAACATAGTTAGATGTTAAGTGGTTTACAGTTCTCTCTTTTTTTTTATTTTTATTTTTTTTTTTGGTTTTGTAAACCAGTATGTCATGAGTTTTGTAGTTGCAACAGGGTGATGTTTGTATTAACATTAATCATGATAGCAGGAAGAAGGAAATATACTATACTTGGGGTAGCCAGACATTGGTAGGCCGAAGTATTGAGCCGCTGGCCAAAAAATGCACAATTATGAGTTACAAATACAGTAGGTCTGATTACATGTACGATTAGGTCAAATAGCTTCATAGATTTGGAGTTATGTTACTTACCTTCCCCACACTATGGTAATAATGTAGCCTAGCCTCAAAGTTTAAACATGCACAAATAATACCAGTCTCAACAGCTTTTTATTACTAGAGAAATGATTTTTTTTATGACCGCTGTATTTACATACATGGAAGCTCCTGGAGGGCCAAACCAAATGCTGTTGTTATTTTTGACCTTGCAGGCCCTCACTGTTTGTGGCTTTAGACTGAGCTTCTGTACAATCAGAGCATTGTTTGTTTTACAGTTAAATCTGTTAATAGCTATGCTGCTAAATTCAGTTTTCCAGGAACAAGAAAGATGTCATCTTTTGTATGTACTTGCTCTACAATTTATCAAATCAAATAAAAGGCTTTGCATTATTATGTTGTGTTGGTTCTTTTATCTTTAAGTGATGAATCATAACACACAGATCTTAAAAGTTGATTACCAATTTAATTGATCAAAAACGCAGTAAAACCAGTAATATTGTGAAATTACCACAATAACGGTTTTCTATGTATATGTAGGCTAATTTATTCATGTGATAGGAAATATACATTTTCAACAGCCATTACGCATATTAGAATGTATGCTGATTTGGTGTCAGGAAACATTTCTTGTTATTGTCAAACAGCTTCATATTTTTGAGGAAACTTTGATACATTGTCATTCCGAAGTTTGGGAGTTTTTAAGAAATGTGATGCTTTTATTCAGCAAAGAGATTAAATGGATCAAAATTGATAGTAAAGTCCTTTATAATGTTACAAAATATTTCTATTTAAATAAATGCTTTTCTTTTAAAGTTCTTTTTAAAAGTTTATCAAAGAATCCTAAAAATGTCAATATATTCACAAATTCATCGACGAGCTGCAGAGTAGCATATACTCCTATACTGCTATACAGACTGAAATCTTTTCCGTTTAATTATATGATCTAAATCTGCCTCAACTGCGCAGCTGCTGATTAGCTCGCCGTGATCGTATAGTGGTTAGTACTCTGCGTTGTGGCC
>NW_015505195.1:5499130-5500430 GCF_001515645.1 Sinocyclocheilus grahami
AAAGCAGTGTATCCGCTTTTTGAAAGCCATGTAAGTATTATTTCAAATCTAGGCCTAAGAGATCCGCCATAAATGATTAAATGGCACTTAACATGTTGGCCCATTTTTAAACGGAGCGGTTTTGCACCTCTGTTTCTTTAAAGGGGTCCTATTATGCTTTTTCACTTTTTCAAATTTGGTAAGTCTGTAATGTTGCTGTTTGAGCATAAAAAAGATCTGCAAAGTTCAAAGTCCACTTCAAAAGGAGATATTTTATTTAACAGAAATCACAAAGGGATTTGTGATATCACAAATATCGACTAATGGGATGAGACCTGGTTGAGCTGCACTAGAGAAGGAAAGAGTTATGAGAAGGGTATAACTGCAGCCCGGAGATCTCCAAATGGGGGTGGGAGCTCCAAAACAAGGCGTGGCTTCATTTTTCCCCCCAATCCACTTCAGTGCAAACTCTGCCCCACAGCTGATTCTAAAGATTTTATTGGTTGGGTCAATTAAAGTGTTGATTTCCTACATTATGCTACAAAAAATGCTAAACTCTAAACCTACCCCACACCTGACCCTAACCTTAACCAGCGAAATTGACTGACTGCATGGCGGAATTGGCGCTGAATAGCGTGGAAAAGAAAGATGCAGTTCAGGAGATGAACAGTTGATAAGATTATGTGATATGAGATCGTTCTGTAACTCCCCAACCGGACAATGGCAACTTTTTAGTTACACCCAGCGTCGCTACCCGCTCCTACCCTACGAATTTCGAGCCCCGGGATGCCCCCGTTGCTTAGAACAAAGCGATAGAGTGAAATCTTTCCCCATGCGCTGCAGTAGCCCCTCACTGCAGAACAATGATCCAGGGGGTTGGATCCTCATCTAGGGGGTGGAGATGGTAGGTTTAGGGGTGGAGATGGGTGGGTTTAGGAATCAGGGGGTGGAGACGGGTAGGTTTAGGTATATGTAAGGTGGGAGGAGTTGGATCTGGATCCAACCTCACCCCCTGGATCTTGTGTTCTGCAGTGAGGAGTGAGGACCATCTCCTGCGCTGGGACGGCTCGCGGGAGAGCTCGTGGGTGATTCCTGTTTATATCATTAAGCATTAAACTCCAGTCCGAACACCACTGGCCACAAGCTTTGGGCTCTGCTCTCACAGAGAATATTTGCTTATATAACATATTTTATTTTAGAACTAGAAACAATGTTAAATTTATAAAGTTTTATAACAATTGGCTGGAACCAGAGCCAATGGTGAAAGTCTTTGTGCGAGGAGACACTGCCCCATTTTGGAGGTTCTGCCCACTTTTGGAGT
>NW_015505196.1:0-7270 GCF_001515645.1 Sinocyclocheilus grahami
ATGTAACGGAAAGGCGACCTCTGGTGGCAATCGGACGGCATGCCACGCACCAGATTCGTAACAGATATAATTATATCAATCTCCTGTTAAAATACAGCATCAGGAAATATCCTAAATTATTATTGTATTAAAGTTTTAGATACTCAAATAAAAAAAATTATGTTTTATTCGAAAAAATAAGCCTACTATAAAATATGGTGAGATATTATTTAACTTAACTTCCTCACATTTCTTTTCAGTTGCAGAGGAAGTTGAATTTCTCATCACAGTCTCTGTTCTCCCATTCGTCAGTTTTTGTGTTACGGGCTCCAGCTCCACAATGATAGGGCTGAGCTGGGCACTCAATCAGTGAGATGCAATTCCCTATATGCTGGTTACTGACCCAGAACCATTGACCTACCAGGTAACGCAGGCCTGTCCACACACTTGCCTTGTCCAAATACTCACACTTGCGGTCTTTGCACTTGACCACTTGACTACTTATATGACGTATTTCCTGTATTTGGCCCAAGTGTTCAAGTGAAAATGAAGACCACAAGTGTGTGTTGAACTTTTCATTATCTGATGAGACGCACTTAGTGATGTAAAAATGCAAGCGTTTACATATAGCTTTATTTTGATTTTAAATACTTTGCATTTTAAAATCAACTTCTAAATGTCTGTTCAGTGTCTCTATAACATGACACAATATCATTTGTGGTGCTTCTAATTAAGGGATAAAAAGCAGTTGTAAATGTTGTACAAAATAAATATGACCACTACTCATCTTTGCACCAATAAAATATGCAACACTTTGTTTTATACCAAATTATATGTAATATCTAATCATTATATTAACATTTAACTTACATTGGAGAGGTTTCTATGACCTCTCACGAGTTCTCGGCAAAAAGTTTCACAATTTATTTCCACAAGATGATGCGTGACAGGATACGCTAAGCCTTGAATAGTGCTCCGGAGTGGTATTTGAGATAGTATGGATTTAGTGTGCGTTAAGAGCACTTTGCTTTGGTGTTTATAAGACCTGGGACAGTCTTGCACACTTACTTCCTGTCACGCGCACACGCTCTCAAGTGGCCAAGACCGCAAGTGTGGGTATTTGGACAAAGCAACTGTCTGTCTGAGATTCCCTTGTCTCAATTTTTGTACAATCTGTAATTGTCTCTCAGTGGTGATGCTGGCCTGTGTGGTCCTGCAGTACTGCAATGCTTCCTCCCATGTCGTCTTCTCTTTTACCAAAAATTAAGACATGGAGTCTTGTAGCAGAAAGAAATATATACTGTAACTTAAAGCACTCATAGTCAAACCAATTGTCAAAACCAAAAGGACACACGGTACTGAAATCCATAAAGATTATTGGGCTGACCAGGTTTCCACTTAGAGTAAGAAAACAAATTTCCATCAGACCACAGAAACTGATTAATATTGGATTTGTTCCTATACAGGCTGATCCACTTGTCTAAACTGTTTCCTCCTGACACCTGTATAAGCATGTCTGGTTCTTCTTAACTTGTGATGGTTGACAGATCTGTGTAATATTTCCTTTAATAGCCCCCAGTTTAACATGCCTTCCACATCTAATGCGCCAGTTGCGATCCCTACAAATACATTAGTATGCCCTATTCCTGCTGCTTCTTTAGGCAGGAGTTCTGTAGCTCTGACTGCTGTTACTTTTTCCATTAAAACTCAAGCTATCGTATTTCTATCATATTAGATAGATCCTGTTAGAATCCTATCCTATTAGATTCTATTACTTAGGATCCAATATGGCAGATCGGGCATGTCGTGGCTCAGCTGCTCCTGGGCTTAGTCGACCTAGAATCAAACCTAGAATAAAACCTACGATTTATGAAACTGTGGATGGTAAAATAATCATAGAGTATGAATTTTTTTATTTCTTCTTGGTTAAAATAAAAACGATGAGCCAGGATTAAATAATTCTGGTTGCTTTGAATACTTTTGACTGTGAGTGGATTGAGTCGTCGAAAAAGCTGCTGTTTGCGCTCTGTCCGGACACTAAGCAACGGTGTGTGGCGTGTAAAGGCAGTCAAAAAGTAATATAAAAAGTTGTCTAAACCTGCTAAATGCGTGTGGCAAAAACATTCCCCAATTTGTGTCACACTTCTTGGACGAGTTACCACCTTTGACATTTAACAATGTGGATGTTTGAAGCCTGCTCTGTAAGATGGATTGCCTGCACAGTGAGGTCAACGCACTACAGGCGGATATCGGGGAAGACATACATGCTGCTACTATGATCATTGATAACAGAGTGTCCAATGTGGAGAGGTGTTAGTTATAAGTCGTAAAGGAGGGAATGGTCTGAATTCACTGTGTGAGCTTAAAATGCCTGTGAGGGAGAAACAGCAGGTGCCCCCACTGTGGAATGTGATGTGGGACTGGAGGTGACTGCAAGTGGATCTTTGATGACTGAGGAGTCTACTTCCATAACATCAGAGGGGCAACGGAAATCATCAGAATGGAGTCTAGTTGTGAAACACGGCAGGCGCAGGAGGAATTATGTGGCTAAACACCACTAAACAGCAAGCAGGTAAAGCTAAACAAAGGATGTCTAAGCCTTTTATTGGTACAGGGGCACGAGGGAACATAAGTGTTGTGTGAACGAAGCTGGTAAGTTTGTGTGCTACTAAATTTTCTCCAGATCTTAAAGCTGAAACATTGTCAAACTATCTTAAAGAAAAGCTTGGCCAAGATGTGAATTGCCAACGCATTGACACTATGAACAATGGATACAGTTCATTTAAAGTGAGTGCCGATTGGATTAATGTGGTGGAGATGCACAGCCCGGAGCTGTGGCCTGAAGGCCCTGTTGTTCATCGTTATTATGAGCCATGCAAAGTGAGAGCATTGGGGGCCAATACAGCTGCCTCCACGTCAGGTGTATATGTGATTGATGGGGCTCCCCCTGCTGAGTGCACTTGTGGGGGATAGGTTTGGGGATAGGGCCTGATGCACAGTAGTTAATAATTTAATGCAAAACGTCTCAGGTTACGCATGTAACCATGGTTCCTCGAAGGAACGAGACGCTGTGCCGGAGGACGCTTTGGGAACGCCCCTCAGCGTGACCGGCTCTGAACCCCGTGTGTAATCAGTCCAATAGATGGGCGAGATGTCACGGGCGGGTGACATAATGACCAGGAAGCTATAAAAGCACGTGCGGTGAAACCGGCATCAGCTTCTAGGAGTGAAGCAAGCGCTGGCAGCGATGCCGGAAGTATGGCCCCGAGATGCAGCGTTCCTCTTCAGGAACTCGAGCTACGTCGGAGGATGCTTTGGGAACGAGTATACCCACACCTCCAGAATTCCAAATCTCTGCCTAGTGTGGAAACCTGCACAGCTAGGGCGAGAGAACAGAAGAGCCGGGAGTGGCTCGCATATCTAGGCCATAGAACCTGACAAAGGTTAGGGGCGTGGACCATCCTGCAGCGTCGCAGATGTCCTGCATCGAGACACCTGCCAAGAAGGCCTTGGAGGCCGCCACACTTTGGGTAGAGTGAGCCTTGACCCCTAGAGGCGAAGGGAGATGAGAGAACTCATAAGCAATGGAAATGGCATCTACTATCCACCGACTGAGGGTCT
The DNA here is from genome assembly GCF_001515645.1 of Sinocyclocheilus grahami. NCBI lineage: Eukaryota > Metazoa > Chordata > Actinopteri > Cypriniformes > Cyprinidae > Sinocyclocheilus > Sinocyclocheilus grahami. The sequence goes on from NW_015505196.1 coordinate 3,601, forward strand.
GTTTTGTAGCTGGAGGACCTCTCTTAGGGGGACCATAGAGTATGACAGGCCGTGGTGTAGAGGAGGGGACCTTAGGAACATACCCTGCTCGAGAGTACAGAAACGCTTTGGCCAGACCGGGCGCAAGGTCGAGATAGGAAGGGGCCACTGAGAGGGCCTGCAGATCCCCCACTCTCTTGAGAGAAGATATCACCAGAAGAAAGGTAGTCTTGATAGTGAGGTGGCGATCAGAGATCTCCACGATAGGCTCGAAAGGAGGCCTACAGAGAGCTTCTTGCACCACAGCCAGGTCTCACGTGGGGACACAAGATCGTACCGGAGGCCTCAGCCTCAGCGCACCGTGGAGGAAACGTGTAACTAGGGGGTGTCTGCCCACTGACTGGCCACCGAGAGGGGCGTGGTAGGCCGAAATGGCCGCGGATGAGTCAGAGAGAACCAGAGGGGACAGTGTGATGTCATCTGAGTCGCAAACAGGTCCACCTGAGCCTGGCCAAAAACTCTCCATATCTACTTCACCACCTCGGGGTGAAGCATCCATTCCCCAGGCCTCGGCAGGATGTTTGCCCCCATATTGAGATGCCCAGGAATGTTTGCCCTGGGACCACACAAGTATCGGTACTCTAGTTTGAACAAACGGCGTGAGCGCAGACCTCCCTGGTGGTTCATGTAAGAGACCACCGCTGTGTTGTCGGTGCGCACCAACACATGGTGACCTCTCAGGTCTGGGAAGAAGTGTCTTAGTGCATGCAGCACGGCCAGACAATTTATATGCCATGTCTGATGGCAACCACTCCACAGACCGCGGGCAGGGTGGCCACTCATGACCGCACCCCAACCGGTGAGGGATGCATCCGTCGCTTGTGTTACGCAGCGACAGGGAGCTCCCAACACCGGGCCCTGAGACAAGAACCAAGGTTTCCTCCACATGTCCAAGGCACGTAGGCATCGCCGCGTGACCTTGATCATGCGAAGCGGGTTTCCCCTCGGGGAGAACCCCTTGGTCTTGAGCCACCACTGTAGGGGTCTCATGTACAGCAGGCCAAGAGGTATCACGTTGGATGCAGCTGCCATCAGACCCAGCAGTCTCTGAAACTGCTTGACAGTGAGTGACTCGGTGCGCACCAACACATGGTGACCTCTCAGGTCTGGGAAGAAGTGTCTTAGTGCATGCAGCACGGCCAGACAATTTATATGCCATGTCTGATGGCAACCACTCCACAGACCGCGGGCAGGGTGGCCACTCATGACCGCACCCCAACCGGTGAGGGATGCATCCGTCGCTTGTGTTACGCAGCGACAGGGAGCTCCCAACACCGGGTCCTGAGACAAGAACCAAGGTTTCCTCCACATGTCCAAGGCACGTAGGCATCGCCGTGTGACCTTGATCATGCGAAGCGGGTTTCCCCTCGGGGAGAACCCCTTGGTCTTGAGCCACCACTGTAGGGGTCTCATGTACAGCAGGCCAAGAGGTATCACGTTGGACGCAGCTGCCATCAGACTCAGCAGTCTCTGAAACTGCTGTGAGTGACCGACCTTCTCTGACTCTCGCGACTGCGGTGAGGACCAACTCGATCCGAGCAGGGGTCGAATCCCACACCACGCCTAGATAAGTGGTCCTCTGTAATGGAGAAAGCACACTTTTCTTGGCGTTTAGTCTCAACCCTCCAGTTCTCTCAATGTCGAATCTCGATGTCGAACCACCGTCTGCTCTGAATGAGCTAAAATCAACCAATCATCGATATAGTTCAGTATGTGGATGCCCTGGAGTCGCAACAGAGTCAGGGCTGCATCCACACACTTTGTGAAAGTGCGGGGTGAGAGTGCAAGGCCGAAGGGAAGAACCCGATATTGGTACGCTTTGCCCCCAAAAGCAAACCTCAGGAACTTCCTGTGAGTGGGAAGGATGGATAATTGGAAGTATGCGTCTTTCAGATCGATCGTGACAATCAGATTGGTCCTGCCTGTGGTTTATTAGTTCCAGTGATGACATTCTATTATGTTGTCTGTTGACGTTGTATGTAATCATGTCACTGGAATTCGAGTGATAACTGTCCCAACATGCAGTGAGTCAGGGAACTTACCAGCGCCTGAATTCGTGTACACAAACTGATTCACGAGCTCGGGAGCTAGGGAGATGATTGAGACGCACCCTATGTTGTCAGTAACATTGTTGCCTGTTATTAAAGGGGTCATATGTGTTAATGCAGTTTAAGGTTCAAAAAAGTGTGACGGAAATGTTACGCCCCTTACCATACTGTGATGCTGTGTCCTGGCGCGACGAGACAAAACCAAATAAAACCCATTAAAAACGAGGCATTTGTTGCATCCAGTGGGGACATAATTACTGATTATAATGACTTATACTGTCTTTTTATGCATTGCGTTGCGTATCGCACCACGTAAACATAAAATCATGTCTGCATTTGTGATTGGAGAAACGACAAACAACAGCTGCACACATCTGAATATTTGGGTTGAACTGTTCTGGAACAGTGTTGTAAATACAACTTAACCACTGATTTCTGGTTGTGTCCTCTTTTGGAAGACCAAAAAAGTAGTTTCGCTTTCACAACGAAACAACAACTATACTACAGCCAGAATCAAAGCCTTCTTTCTTTGCCTGCATATTTGGGTGGCATTATGCAAATCTTCCCACACAGTGATGTAGATGTAGCATGTTTAAACGAGGTGATTTAGAAGGGCGTGGATGATTCTTAACTTTTATAAAGAATATCTCTTTGGGTTTGAGACTTTAGTCTTCGCAACTTTAGGGATCTTATCTATGCACGAACAGCTTGTAACATCCAAAAGAGAAAGGAAAACCTGAAATTGCATCATATGATCCCTTTAAGGATAAGGCCAGCAAGGTACAAACCCAATTCCAAAAAAGTTTGGACACTGTACAAATTGTGAGTAAAAAAGGAATGGAATAATTTACAAATCTCATAAACTTATATTTTATTCACAATAGAATATAGATAACATATCAAATGTTGAAAGGGAGACATTTTTAAATGTCATGCCAAATATTGGCTCATTTTGGATTTCATGAGAGCTACACATTCCAAAAAAGTTGGGACAGGTAGCAATAAGAGGCCGGAAAAAGTTTGGATAACTTTAGGCCAATTGCTTACGGTGCGCCTACGGTGAGGAGCGAGGAACAAGGAGCAATTGACCTATAGTTAACCAGTCAAGTCCTTCCTCGCGGCACTATCCAGCCCACCGGCGGTTCCTCAGTCAAGCCTGCCGGCCGCGGCTCATTCAAGCCCGCCAACCACGCCTTTCAGCCCGAACCTAAAGGGGTATCTAAGGAGGAGAAGACGGTCGGCTCCAGCCCCAGAGCTCGAGCCAGTGTCAGCTCCAGCCCCAGAGCTCGCTCCAGTGTTGGCTCCAGCCCCTAAGTCCACTCCAGTGTCGGCTCCAGCCCCTGAGTTTGCTCCAGTGCCAGCTCCTCGATAGCGCCTTGCTGTGCCTGCTCATCCAGAGCACCCTCCAGTGCCAGCTTCTCGTAAGCGCTTCCCAGTTCCTGAATCCAGCCCAGAGTGGGCTCCTGTTCCCGAGTTTAGCCCAGTGAGGGCTCCAGTTCCTGTGTTTAGCCCAGTGAGGTCTCCAGTCCCCGAGTTTAACCCAGAGAAGGCTCCAGTCCCCGAGTTTAAGCCAGAGAAGGCTC
>NW_015505196.1:7430-8658 GCF_001515645.1 Sinocyclocheilus grahami
TATATTGTTGCTCTTTTGTTAGTTTTGACTGCTTTTATTGTCCTCATTTGTAAGTCGGTTTGGATAAAAGCGTCTGCTAAATGACTAAATGTAAATGTGTTGGTGAAAATTTTTAATATATGTTCAAATCAGGTAAAGAAACCTTTTTACAGCATATTGTACATATTTTTATACTGCTCCTTTGTGGGTTAAGTTTAAGAAATAGAGCCTATGTAAGCTTCAGATTGCATGCAATTACTGTATGAAGATCCTGCTGAAAAAAACAAGATGGAGCAGTGCAAGTGATTTATTTAGTAAGGCAAGAGTACAATCATTCCCTGCTTTAAAGTGTCCCTATTATGGGTTATGAAAGGTTCATATTTTGGTTTTGGGAGTCCCCAACAACAGGTTGACATGCATGCAAGGTCAAAAAACACTTTCATTGTCTTATAATATGCATTTATTTTTACCTTATTTGCTCAACGACTCCCAAACGATTCGCTCAACGATTCATTTTTCCAAACCCCTCCTTTGTATGACGCTAATCTGCAGTGATTGGTCTGATTGGTCAATTTAATTTCCATTTCATTATGCCTGTAATGGCTGATAAAGCAGCGTTTCTGAGCGCAGTGCTGCTTTGTGTACAGCGTTACTGGGAAAACAGCAATTTTTACCGCTCTAAAAGCAGCACCTAGTGGCAAAAAACTTGTTTGTATTTTCATTCAGACCAACGCGAAAATCAACTGATGGTTTTATGCAGCAAACACGCAGAGCCATAAATGTGAACCGGTATATATATATTAAATCTCACGAGGGAAGCCCCGCCACACATGGAGTTTAATGCTGCGTTCATGCCAATTATAAATTAATTAATTACCAGTGTTGCCAAGTCCACGGTTTTCCCGTGGAATTGGGCTACTTTAACACTGTTGCCGTGGGTTGTTTTTCATGTCCGGGGATTAAAGCGACCCCCATAACATGATATTTATCCCCTGGAATGTGAATTTTACTGGAGGATCCCCACCGAAAAATGTGTATTTTACCCCCCGGAATGCGATTTTTGCCGGGGAACCCCCCTCGAAGTGCGATTGGGCTAGTTTTGCGTAGCAATTGGGTGGGTTTTGTTTGCGAAAACCTGGCAACCCTGGTAATTACCGTAATTTAGAGATGACAGCACGTGACGTTCTACTCGGAGCTGTTCACATCTTCGGACTCGGAATTATGCTTTTCTATGGCAACACTATCAACA
>NW_015505196.1:8668-10932 GCF_001515645.1 Sinocyclocheilus grahami
TAAGTCCACTCCAGTGTCGGCTCCAGCCCCTGAGTTTGCTCCAGTACCAGCTCCTCGATAGCGCCTTGCTGTGCCTGCTCATCCAGAACACCCTCCAGTGCCTCCAGTTCCTGTGTTTAGCCCAGTGAGGTCTCCAGTCCCCGAGTTTAACCCAGAGAAGGCTCCAGTCCCCGAGTTTAGCCCAGAGAAAGCTCCAGTCCCCGAGCAGCTGAGTCCTTAGCCATCTTCAAGAAATGACTAAAAACACGTGTGTGTATATATATATATACACACACCTTGCTATGTGTACTGTTAGGCTAACCGAGACTTGTCATTTGCACTTATATATTGTTGCTCTTTTGTTAGTTTTGACTGCTTTTATTGTCCTCATTTGTAAGTCGCTTTGGATAAAAGCGTCTGCTAAATGTAAATGTGTTGGTGAAAATTTTTTATATATGTTCAAATCAGGTAAAGATAAACCTTTTTACAGCATATTGTACATATTTTTATACTGCTCCTTTGTGGGTTAAGTTTAAGAACTAGAGCCTATGTAAGCTTCAGATTGCATGCAATTACTGTATGAAGATCCTGCTGAAAAAAACAAGATGGAGCAGTGCAAGTGATTTATTTAGTAAGGCAAGAGTACAATCATTCCCTGCTTTAAAGTGTCCCTATTATGGGTTATGAAAGGTTCATATTTTGGTTTTGGGAGTCCCCAACAACAGGTTGACATGCATGCAAGGTCAAAAAACACTTTCATTGTCTTATAATATGCATTTATTTTTACCTTATTTGCTCAACGACTCCCAAACGATTCGCTCAACGATTCATTTTTCCAAACCCCTCCTTTGTATGACGCTAATCTGCAGTGATTGGTCTGATTGGTCAATTTAATTTCCATTTCATTATGCCTGTAATGGCTGATAAAGCAGCGTTTCTGAGCGCAGTGCTGCTTTGTGTACAGCGTTACTGGGAAAACAGCAATTTTTACCGCTCTAAAAGCAGCACCTAGTGGCAAAAAACTTGTTTGTATTTTCATTCAGACCAACGCGAAAATCAACTGATGGTTTTATGCAGCAAACACGCAGAGCCATAAATGTGAATCGGTATATATATTAAATCTCACGAGGGAAGCCCCGCCACACATGTAGTTTAATGCTGCGTTCATGCCAATTATAAATTAATTAATTACCAGTGTTGCCAAGTCCACGGTTTTCCCGTGGAATTGGGCTACTTTAACACTGTTGCCGTGGGTTGTTTTTCATGTCCGGGGATTAAAGCGACCCCCATAACATGATATTTAGCCCCTGGAATGTGAATTTTACTGGAGGATCCCCACCGAAAAATGTGTATTTTACCCCCCGGAATGCGATTTTTGCCGGGGAACCCCCCTCGAAGTGCGATTGGGCTAGTTTTGTGTAGCAATTGGGTGGGTTTTGTTTGCGAAAACCTGGCAACCCTGGTAATTACCGTAATTTAGAGATGACAGCACGTGACGTTCTACTCTGAGCTGTTCACGTCTTCGGACTCGGAATTATGCTTTTCTATGGCAACACTATCAACACCTAAACAGAGTCTGCGGTGGTCAGGTGGTACAGTGGTCACGTCAAGTCGTAGCTCTCAGAAAACTTCCTGTTCACAAGTTGTAATTACGAGTTCTACGAGGACATTAACGCTTTTTACAAGTTGGAATCTCGTAATTACGGGAATTCCAATATGGCTTGAGCGCACCTTTAGTCTGTGGGAAACACTGCAGCAGTCTTCAGTAAAATGACGGGGACACAACACAAGATTGGGGCTATACTGCCGTGGTATTGCTGTAAAAATTAACTTTAACCATTGATTCTTCACAGCCTCGTCCTTTGGCAGTAAAAAAATAACAACGGATTTACCCTCATAATGCAGAGCACAGCGTCTTCTCAGCTTGATGCTATCCACAGGAATCCACTACAGTGTTGAGGGAGGGGGTAGTGATGTTACGTTCAACACCGAAGCTTCAAAGCTTATATCAAAAAAACAACACATTTCACACTGAAGCACTGTGTCGACGCTTGATTCGTTTTGAGAAAAGCATGTGATCTATGACGCCCAAAGCTTCATTCGTCTGAAAACCACGTGACTGCTTCAGTATCTAGTTCAAACGAAGCGAGCCTCTGTGCCGTTTACTTTACAATATATTACATTATAATGTGTTAGCATTGTTTTTTATCGTTATTTATAAATTGAGCTAAAAAATTAACTTTGGCCATAAAATAACAGTCTAAGGACTGTTTATTTATTTTAAA
>NW_015505196.1:10942-13001 GCF_001515645.1 Sinocyclocheilus grahami
CCACGTGACTGCTTCAGTATCTAGTTCAAACGAAGCGAGCCTCTGCGCCGTTTACTTTACAATATATTACATTATAATGTGTTAGCATTGTTTTTTATCGTTATTTATAAATTGAGCTAAAAAATTAAGTTTGGCCATAAAATAACAGTCTAAGGACTGTTTATTTATTTTAAACAGGGTTTTATTTAATTTACTTATTTTAGTGCCAGTACACGGACACAAATGAATGATTTGACAATGACCATTATTTATATAAAATATGATAAAACAAAGAATCAGTTGTAGAACCATGTGAAACCACTGACTGTAATGGAACATAACACTTTGGAAGGTGTTATTTATTGTTATGACCCCTAGATGGCAACAGCATAACTGTTTTAAAAAGCTTAGCGTAATGAACCTTTTTCTGATACAATTGTGTTGAAAGCGTCGCTGGTTCAGAACGCTTCACTTCGCCATCACTGGGAGGGGGGGTTCAAGTTTTCCCGGGTCTGCACATGCAACAAGTGAGCGGGCAATAGAGTGGGGGAACTATGATGTCACTTTGTAGGCGGATCGGCTGTTAGCATCACACTGGTTCCCTCGACAAAAAGCCAATGGGATTTTTCCACAGGCTTTTGGATTATCGCAAAAAATAAGCTCTGTGTTCAATCATAGTTCATGAAAATTACACGTTTTGTCCATCAAGATAATCTTCACAAAATAATATAACTTTTATTAATTTTGAAACCAAAATAAAAGCGCCAGAACTTAAAAGCTAAACTTAGGCTATAAATGAACTACACCTCCACGGTCGCTCGTCTTCAACGTCACCAGCACCATGCTCCCGACAACTTTATCAAACTTGTTTTTAACACATTCAGTGAAAAGAATTTACTCTGTATATGAATTTTAATCCATGCTCAACATGAACCTTTTCATATAAACTGGAATAAATACAAAACTAGAACCAAACTAAAACTGTAATGAGACATTAGTAATAAATAGTATAGTGAATAAATGAAATAATCATAACTAAAGGACATATGAAAGCACGTATTTCTGTACATTTTGAAATAAGGTGCATTAAAAGTTAATAAAATTTTGATTAATAATAAAACTTTGGACTTCCGGTTATGTGGCGTGCAGAGTAGTCGCACGTTCAGCCTGCTCCTGCAGTTTCATTTATACTCTACTTATTAAATATCTCTATTTTCATTTATAGTGTGTGCAATAGCTACATTATTGGATTATGTCACATAAATTGTGACATAATCCAAATGCAATTGCAAATCCTGCATTACCGTTTGCATTTTCGATTTCGCGAACACACAGTGACTGCTAAATTTCAAATGAAAAAGCAAAGTCCATTTGCAACTGTATTTCCCATGTCTTAGGAGTTAGGAGCCTGTCATATTTAAATAGCAATATTAATTACCACGTCTGCTTTTTCACTCTCGCTGTGTCGTGCATGTAACCTGCCAAAATTCAAATGGAATCGCAATTCCTTTTGCATTTGAATTTCCGATGTCTACATGGAAAGCTGCCAATCATCGTAAGGGGCAGGACTATACTATGAGGCGTGTTTGTATTGGGAGGTGACGTCACTCACAGACGACCGTACCGAATGCTCTGATCAATGGAGGTAATCGGTAAAGGCTCCGCTAAAGGCAGCTACCAATCTGTTTTGTACCTGTGTGAATGAATAGACAGTGCAACCTTCTTGGCACAATACATAATTATGTATTTTGTACCCCAAATGTAGCGATTATCCCCTGCTAACAGCAGGAGCCACAACGGTACGCACAATAAGTCAATATTCACTATTAACCAAACGTTTTTCACCTGTCTCAGCATCTCTCACTGTTTACACTCACTTACACACTTTTAATCCATAATAGAGAGCGTGTCACACCTGCCACAAGACCTTTTACCGTTTGCACTCCACTTGATGCACTTAAACAAACAGACAGTGCAAATCTACATGTATTTACCTATTTGCCACCTATATCTTATCCCTATCTAATAACCTGTATGCACCTGCCTCAAGATCTCTCAGTCTGTTTACGATACGATAGAT
>NW_015505196.1:17616-17990 GCF_001515645.1 Sinocyclocheilus grahami
GGCACATTTGCATCATTCGAACAACTGACTCAAGTTTTTAATTTGTCACAGTCACATTTTTTCAGGTATTTGCAGATCCGGAATTTTGTCCGTAAGCATTTCTCTGGGTTCCCTTTGATTCCACCCTCTACTCTGATGGATACCATTTCCAATATCCATCCTTATCATAATGGAGCCCTCTCCAAGATTTATAACATCTTGCTCACATATCACCCCTTGGCCTCTGACAGTCTGCATCTTACATGGGCTAGGGATCTTAACATTGCGATAGAGACAGAGAACTGGCAGTCGGCTTTGAAATGTGTCCATACATCATCTGTCTGTGCTCATCACGGGGTTTTACAGTGCAAAGTAGTCCACAGAGTCCACTGGTC
>NW_015505196.1:19492-20266 GCF_001515645.1 Sinocyclocheilus grahami
TTATTTCTGATATTATATATATCAAACTAATCTGATTTATTTGATTGTTCGCTTTTATTCTAAAACCGCGAGTGCAGCGCGTTAGCATTTGTTAGCCGGTTAGCTTGTCATTCGCGTCTATTGCCGTTTTCTTTTTTTCTCTCGCTCCGTTTCTTTTCTCTCTCACCCCGTTTTTTCACGAGTTCATCAAACAACAGTGGTAAGTCAAAATCATTCATCAATCACGGTGAGTAATGGCTTCTTCTCCTGCAATTGTTGTTTGCACCGCTTGCCACATATTTAGTTCTCCTTGTCGGCGACGAGGGATTCACATGTGATAAATGCAGGGAAATAGTTAGGCTGACAGAGAAGGTTTCAGAATTGGAGACACACATTCAAACTTTAATTGAGGATAGTAAGAATGTGAGGGCTCTAGATACGGCTTTGGATGCGACTAGCTCAGGGAGTCCTGTACATTGTTCGGTTCCGGTTACAGAGCCTCCGCAGCAGGGCGACTTTGTGACTGTGAGGCGGCATAGTCGCAGGTCAAAACACCGCTCTTCCGTTCTGATCAAAACATCAAACAGGTTCTCCCCACTCAGTGACGCACCCACTGAGAAACCTGTCAAAAGCAAAGTGCACTAGTTGTTGTTTAATCAAAGTGCTCTAGTTATTGGCGATTCTATTGTACGGAATGTGAAAATAGAGTCACCAGCCACCATAATCCAATGTTTATCGGGAACCAGAGCGCTTGGCAAATTTAAAAGTGCTGGCTAATGCTAAACATAAATTCAG
>NW_015505196.1:20276-20631 GCF_001515645.1 Sinocyclocheilus grahami
GCTTTTCTGTTGAATCTCTTTCTTACTATCACTCTCTGTTGTTTAAAGTGATAAAATATAATTTAATTCCCACCTTATTTCTGATATTATATATATCAAACTAATCTGATTTATTTGATCATTCGCTTTTATTCTAAAACCGCGAGTGCAGCGCGTTAGCATTTGTTAGCCGGTTAGCTTGTCATTCGCGTCTATTGCCGTTTTCTTTTTTTCTCTCGCTCCGTTTCTTTTCTCTCTCACCCCGTTTTTTCACGAGTTCATCAAACAACAGTGGTAAGTCAAAATCATTCATCAATCACGGTGAGTAATGGCTTCTTCTCCTGCTATTGTTGTTTGCACCGCTTGCCACATGTAT
>NW_015505196.1:21156-21881 GCF_001515645.1 Sinocyclocheilus grahami
TTAATGATGTTCATCTTCGCCAGTCGGAGATCACTAAAAATAACATTAAAGAGGTGTGTGAACTTGCAAGTACGATGTCAGATACTGTAATATGCTCTGGTCCCCTCCCTGCTTACCATGGTGATGAGATCCATAGCAGACTGTCGTCACTCAATGGCTAGATGTCTAAGGGGTGCCCGCAGAATAACATAGGTTTCATAGACAATTGGACGAGTTTTTGGGGCAGACCTGACCTGTTGAAAAGAGAGAGTTTGCACTTGACTAACTGGGGTGCCGGTCAGGAAGCAGACAGACTGGATAAACCGACTGTCTGCTAGCTGCCTCACATCACAGAAATCAGTTAAAGGGGTGGTTGACTGTTTTTTTTCTAGGCTTGATTGTGTTTATGGGGTGCAGTCTAACATGTGTTCATGCTTAATTTTTAAAAAAACGCATAATTTTTCACATAATTTACCTTTATTTATGTCCCTTCTCTAACAAACACCTCGATTATTTCCTGTTTTATGAAGCCCCTCCCTCAGAAATACGTGATGGGCTGAGATTGGTCAGCTGGCTCAGTGTGTTGTGATTCGCTAAACCACCTCTACAGCGCTTCTGAACATCCCGCCCCTCAAGCTCAGAATTTGAGCCCGATTGAGATGCAGAGAATATTAATGAAGAGGATCGCGCAGAACCTGTGCAAGCACTGCTCTTAATGGTATGTTTGTTTGTTGTTGTCCCATACT
>NW_015505196.1:22124-22534 GCF_001515645.1 Sinocyclocheilus grahami
ATTGGTTTTGAAACTTGTGAATCCATTAGAATTGTTAGAAGACAGAATCGCGATTCATATATGAATAGATTTTTACGTGCACCTCTAGTTTTCTCTTCCTCTTCTGTAAAGCAGCACAACATGGCCTCGCCCCCTTTGCTGCGTGTTCCCGGGGGCGGGGTTTATCTGGGTTCGTGACATAACGGACCTGGGAAGAAGCTTGTTGTAGTGCCTACCAGTCGTTTTTGTAGGCATTAAACTGCCAGCACTGCAGCTTTGCAGATATTGTTTATGCTCCAACAGCAACATTACACACTAACTAACGTTAAAAAAGTGAAATCGCAATCAACCACCCCTTTAATTCTCAGCACATTGAGAACCTTTCGCCTAGATATCACACTATAGAGACCGTGTCTGTTCCCCGAACTAGA
>NW_015505196.1:23389-24343 GCF_001515645.1 Sinocyclocheilus grahami
GCGCTCCTTTTCTCAGATGCTTGCAGAAAAAGGCTTACCTAAACAAAGTGATTGGCTTAATCTTTTCACGTTTCCTTGGTTGGTAGGTGCACCAGGGACCTTATTATAGCACTTAAAACCTGGAAAAGTCCGATTTTCATGATATGCTACCTTTAAACGAGTCTTCCCCCCAAGATTATTGTTATAAACATGAGCCACGTCCAAAAGGTAAAAGGGGAGGTGTTGCTACAATTTATAACAATATTTTCAGTTTTTGTCAGAGGGCGGGCTTAAAGTATAACTCGTTTGAAGTAATGGTGCTTCATATAACATTATCCAGAAAAACAAGCATTGATGATAAATCTCCTGTGATGTTTGTACTGGCTAGTGTATACAGGCCACTATACAGACTTTATTAAATAATTTGCTTATTTTATATCCAAGTTAGTACTGGCTGCAGATAAAGTTTTAAATGTTGGTGATTTTAATATCCGTGTTGATAATGAAAAAGATGCATTGGGATCAGCATTTATAGACATTCTGAACTCTATTGGGGTTAGACAACACGTGTCAGGACCTACTCATTGGGGCCTTTCGCACCGCTTTAGTTCCAGAACTAAATGTACAGGACTAAAGTACTGGGACGATTTTGCACAAACTATTTCCCAGTACCATTTAAAGGGTTGCATTCGCACCGACAGTGTGTACTAGGAACCGGTCGACAGCGATGTCATTTGTGCGCGGCATTCAACAACGAAAACAAAGAAAAACAACGTTAACAACAGGAGGATGGAGGACGCTGTGATCGGAGCTGTGCTTTTGTTGTGTCTCGCGGGTTTCACAATAATGGACATGGAATGTCGACGTATACGTAAAGCGATTGAAAGAACGGAAAGGAGGACTAAGAATCTCCAATGACAACTGGAAGTGCTACATTTGCTACAAGTGCCTGCACTTCAGCATCCGTCCATCTAT
>NW_015505196.1:24648-29128 GCF_001515645.1 Sinocyclocheilus grahami
TCATACTCTAGATTTAATACTGTCACATGGAATTGATGTTGATGGTGTTGAAATTATACAGCCAAGCGATGATATCTCAGATCATTATGTAGTCTTGTGCAAACTTCATATAGCTAAAACTGTAAATTCTACTCCTTGTTACAAGTATGGTAGAACCATCACTTCTGCTACAAAAGACTGCTTTGTAAGTAATCTTCTGGATTTATTTCAATTCCTTAGTATTTCCAATACCTCAGAACAACTTGATGATGTAACTGAAACTATGGACTCAAAAAAGTATTAAAAAAATGAAAGCATTAAAAACTGCTAGATCTGATTACTTTTCGTCTCTTTTAGAAGAAAACAAACATAACCCCATGTGTTTATTCAATACAGTGGCTAAATTAACAAAAAATAAAGCATCAACAGTAGTTGACATTTCATCAACAGGTGTTGACATTTCCCAGCAGCACAGCAGTAATGACTTTATGAACTACTTTACTTCCAAGATCGATACTATTAGAGAGAAAATCGTAACCATGCAGCCGTCAGCTACAGTATCACATCAGATAGTGTGCTATAGATCCCCTGAGGAACAATTCCACTCATTCTCTACTATAGGAGAGGAAGAGTTGTATAAACCTGTTAAATCATCTAAACCAGGGGTGCCCAAACTCGGTCCTGGAGAGCCGGTGTCCTGCAGAGTTTAGCTCCAACTTGCCTCAACACACCTGCTGGTAAGTTTCTAGTATGCCTATAAGAGCTTGATTAGCTGGGACAGGTGTGTTTAATTGGGGTTGGAGCTAAACTCTGCAGGACACTGGCCCTCCAGGACCGAGTTTGGGCACCCCTGAAAACCAACAACATGTATGTTAGACCCTATTCCATCTAAGCTCCTAAAAGAAGTGCTTCCAGAAGTCATAGATCCTCTTCTGACTATTATTAATTTGTCATTGTCATTAGGATATGTCCCCAAAACCTTCAAACTGGCTGTTATTAAGCCTCTCATCAAAAAACCTCAACTTGAACTAGAACTAGTTCATTACAGACCAATCTCAAATCTCCCTTTTCTGTCCAAGATATTAAAAAAGGTAGTATCCTCACAATTATATTCCTTCTAAGAGAAAAATGGTATCTGTGAGGATTTCCAGTCAGGATTTAGACCATATCATATTACTGAGACTGCTCTCATTAGAGTTACAAATGTTGGCATTAATGGAAGTTGTAAGGCCTCTGCGAATATCACACAAATGAACAACTGAATCTCCGCATTCCACCGGAAAAACTAAGAACTCTCCTCCCCAGCTAGCTACGGTCGTAAAGAAGATCAATGATCAACAGGGCACCTAATTGTCTGGACCTGCTTCCGGTCAAGGCCTGGTCCTTATCCCTTAGGGGGAATCTGAACTGCTTAAAGCCTAAATCAAACTAGGAGACAAACTATCTTTGTTTTACGGGCTTTCAGGGACCAGATGTGCAGTGTAACGTTGACCAGCTTCAGCATAAATAAACCAGCTAATAAACAACAGAACAAAGAACATGGTGTAGCTGTCGCAGAAAAGGTTGTATTTTATTTTATGTATTTCAGTCATTTATTTTGTGAAAAGGTATTTAGTTCACAAATGGTGTGTAATGTATTATGAATGTTCATTTGGAAATTGTATTTGAGTATTATAAATACTGGGTAATAGTGACACCTGCAGGTGAAATATGTGTAACGTTAGTTGAATTTGTCACGTGATCTAGTCATGTGAGTATCAGATCCACAAAGAAATGCACAAATGCTAAGAGCTGTTCGATTGTTAGATCATTTGTTAGAAGGAATGCCTACATAAATGTCCTCTAATGTCTCCTGGACTTCTGATTAGAAGGCGCACACGGTATGTTGTTTATTCTTTGGATTTCATCTGTTAATTTGCAAAGTTAATGTACTGTGTGTATTGATATTGGTTCAGTAAGAAGCAGACTTGGTTAAACTGGGGTAAAAACAGGAACACACTCACAGGTTATGTATCTGAATGTAATTTTATTTATTTCAGTTTTTCACGGTGTCATGATGTAAAGATGTAAAGAGGTTGATATCCAAAGGGTGTCACGATGTTCAAGTGATGTCGAAATAGGATCAAGATGGCGATGAGGCGATACTTAAACTCATTGCAAAGAAGACATTAAACGTTAAGACATCAGTTGAAGCGTGATTCTTATAATTAGAAGAAAACCTTCAGGAGCCGTTATACATGGTATCTGGAAATGTTCCAGCGACAGACTCCATGACCGTTTAACGCATAAATTGCTAAATCCGATAAACCGAAAGCGACAGATTAAGAGCTCCCTGTCCAGGAGAAGAATGGCAGACACACAACTCTTGACATGGGCATGACCTCAGGACACCTCCCCTTTCCCCCCTGCATTCCAAAAAAGGGACACATCCTTTTACTACTTCCCAGAAAAAGCGCGCGTTTCTCCTGTCACAGACAAAGAAACAGAACTTACACAGACAATTCATAAGACAATCATTGAAAATCATTGAAGTATCGGAGCAATATACTCCCAACTAATATTCTTTCTGTTTGATGTGTTATTGAAACCATGATATCTTAATCTTTGCCTTATAACTTTTCCTTTTAGTTATTACGATTACTGTGTATACAAAATACCTGTTGTTTGAGCTTGAATGAAAGCTTATTTTATGTGAGATACTTTGGTATGAATGAGAAGTGAGAAGTATGTACAATACTCGCATTAGGAAACTTTATAAAAGTATCAACCAAATCTTCGCAAAGATTTTTCTCCACATAATAATTTGGAGCCTCTTGTTAATGTATGCACGCTCCGCCTTGCAAGAAGCCAATTGGAAGATTGCGCCATGGGATGAACTTAGGCCATGGATCAAAACCCCACTGCAACACAGATTCAATTGCTTCTCGCTGTTTACTCGCTCGAGTGAAGGCTTTTCGCCGCTTGCTCTCCCGAATGTAGGCTCTTCGCCACTTGCTCTCCCGAGCAAGGCCTTGTCGCCGTGTGGAGAGCACTCTAACTTGTGCTCACAAGTTGAACAATCAGGCGATCGACCATCTAGAACTCAACTACTCCGTTGAAGCTTCGTAACTCTGCAGAACACAAAGTCTTGCTAAAGCAGACTCTCTCAGACGAACTTCGAGGCTCCTCCACAACCCGGCAACCAACCAATCCAATGAGAGCTCTCCCAAAAGGACATCATCCAAACGTCATTCAGGCGCCAGATCAACAGCCAATCAGCAACGGAATTGCCTCCAGTAAACACGAGGAACAACTCAGCTTTTCAGCTGTCACCCAAAAAAAATGCAAGTACAAACAAGGTCTTCCATCTGCTGAAATAGGTGCTGAACTGGTGAACTGAGTTAAGCAGTAAAGATAAGAAAATCTCTGCTTTATGAATTTTAAAGTCAAAGAACTGTAGCGAATATCTTGCTAAAACTTTGGGCTTTCCTCAGAACTCCTTTAACATCATTTTCATTCTTCAAGAACTGTATGTATGTGTGTTTTAGCTTAGTTTAATGTAATCTAGAATAGCCAATAAATTAGTGTTTCATTTAAAAAGAATCATTGTCTGGTGTCGTATAATTTTAAAGTCAAACCTTGCCAAGATCACGTTACCTCGGTAGGAGCTTACAAATTATCATAATTGTATTGACCTGTGGCCAAGGAAAATACATATAGTCAGATGGTTAAGATACACGGACATTAACGTCTTGCTGGACGACCGTTGATAAGGTGTAAACTATTAAAATTTGAAATCAGTTCTAATCAGGTTGACTTCGAATTTTCAGATTCGAGTCCTTTCAAACCCTGAATGAATTAATAATAATTAATTCCCTAAGAAAAAGTAATCAGACATTACAAAGTGCATTAGCATGGTTCAAATCGTACTTATCTGACTGCCATCAATTCGTAGCAGTGAATGAAGAGGTATCATATCGATCACAAGTGTAGTATGGAGTACTTCAAGGCTCAGTACTAGGGCCGTTACTTTTCACGCTTTACATGTTACCCTTGGGAGATGTCATCAGGAAACACGGTGTTAGATTTCACTGTTATGCTGATGATACTCCGCTCTATATTTCTTCGCGGCCCGGCGAAACAGACCAATTTGAAAAACTAACGGAATACATAGTCGATATAAAAAACTGGATGACGAGTAATTTCTTACTGCTAAATTCTGAAAAAACAGAGGTGTTAATTATCGGACATAAAACCTCTGCATATAATAACCTAGAACACTGTCTAACACTTGATAGCTGCTCTGTCAATTCTTTGTCATCAGTTAGGAACCTAGGTGTGCTATTTGATAGCAATCTTTCCTTTGAAAGCCACGTTTCTAGTATTTGTAAAACTGCATTTTTCCATCTCAAAAATATATCTAAATTTCGACCTATGCTCTTAATGTCAAATGCAGAAATGTTAATTCATGCGTTCATGACCTCAAGGTTAGATTATTGTAATGCTTTATTGGGTGGTTGTT
>NW_015505196.1:29238-29834 GCF_001515645.1 Sinocyclocheilus grahami
GCCCGGTTCTGTCAACACTGCACTGACTCCCTATTAAACATCGTAAAGATTTTAAAGTCTTGCTTATTACTTATAAAGCCCTGAATGATTTAACAACTCAGTATTTGAATGAGCTCTTATTGTATTATAGTCCTCCACGTCCGCTGCATTCTCAAAGCTGTGGCAATTTGATAATACCTAGAATATCAAAGTCAACTGCGGGCGGCAGATCCTTTTCCTATTTAGCGCCCAAACTCTGGAATAATCTACCTAACATTGTTCTGGAGGCAGACACACTCTGTCAGTTTAAATCTAGATTAAAGACCCATCTCTTTAACCTGGCTTACACATAACACACTAACACATTTCTAATATTCAAATCCGTTAAATGATTGTTAGGCTGCATTAATTAGGACAATCGGAACCGGGAACACTTCCCATAACACCCGATGTACTTGCTACATCGTTAGAAACAGACTAATATTAGTGTAGATGCCATTCTTTTTTCTTATTCTGAGGTCACCGTAGCCACCAGATCCAGTCTGTATCCAGATCAGATGGTCACTGCAGTCGCCCGGATCCAGTACGTATCCAGCCCAGATGGTGGATCAGCACCT
>NW_015505196.1:30547-41464 GCF_001515645.1 Sinocyclocheilus grahami
TATATATATATATATAATTTTTTTTTGTGTGTTGTGAAAATTTTATAAATAAATCAAACAAAAAAATGTGTCTCCACATACTATTCAATAAAAATCTACTGCATTTAATGTATATTAAATTAAATAACAGCAGAGTGAGCAAGTTTTTGGATATGGTAAGATTAAACTTATTTTAATGAATAAAGTACCACATTTCAGCTATCGTTTTGTTAGGGTGGGTACAATGTTATTTTATCCTTGCTTCTAGAAAATACTCAATCTATATGTTTTCTAACAGCTGCTTGTGGCCATAAACATTTCATTTTAACGTGGCTTTAAGCACTATGAATCGTTAAAGTTTCACTTTCACTGCGATTAAGCTTGTAAATGTGGTGTTTACATGGAAAACGAGCATCTTCCATCTGAAGACTTGTTGCATTTCGGGGCAAAGCAAAAAAAAAATAAAAAATTGTCTAACAACAATATAAAATGCAGTAAACCATTAATTGGTTATTCTACAATTAATTGTACTATAAATTATACTAGAATTGGAAAATACTATAAATTGATAAACTGTTTGGCGTGATGACGTTTAATGTCTCCGACAGCACCTGTAGTCCCATTTAGCAACTTGTCAGCAACCATCTTTTTAAAGAAACGTAACAGTTTTAAAAAATCACGAGTGGGGTGTAACTGGTGTGTTTTATGTCATATAATAAAACATGAAAGTATCTTGAGCTTGTGTGAACCATGGACCTTATTTTAGGGGATTTAACCAAACTCCCATTCAAAAAACCCACTCGCTTCCGGGTTTTTGCCTGCAAAGTGACATCATAGTTCCACCACTCTATGTTTCATGTTGACATCAACATGAAACGGCTTGGGATTCGTTTTAAAAACGACTCATTAAATGATTCAGAGTCGACTCTTTCTTTTGAGAGAAAATAACTTTATACAAGCTGCACTTTCAGATTTACAACTTTGCAGGATGTTTTCATTCACTTAGAGCTGTGTTACACACTGCATGAAAGGTAATTTGGTTACACTTTACTTGAAGGGGTGTGCATAAGACTGACATGACACCTTCATAATCATGACATGAAACCTACATAATCATGACATGACACATGTCATGAATATGAAGGGTTTTTATTCATGTTTATGACAACTGTCATTAAGTGTCATTTGCTCAGTTATGTAATTTTTAATGCAATGATGACATTGTTTGAGATGTCTTTGTTATGGGCTATGGTTAGGGGTAGGGGTAGGGTTAGGTTAGGGTTAGCTCAAATGTCATATTTGCATTACAAATGACATAACTGAGCGAATGACACTTAATGATAGTTGTCATAAACATTCATAAAACCTCCTTCATATGCATGACGTGTCATGTCATGATTATGAAGGTGTCATGTCTTATGCACACCCCTTCAAGTAAAGTGTTACCGGTAATTTTCAAAAATCCATAATAGGGGAACTTTAATGAGAAATTTGATGTATTAATTTATTTGTCGGTTGAACGATTCACATAATAATATTATAATGTTGTTGTCAAAACTTAGGCTTACTGAAATCGGATATTAGTACCCAATGAAGTATTGGTATAACTGTCTTTTTTAGTCTGTATTGTACTGGTTTGTATTATGTGTTTCTTGCTAATGGACCTTGAGTCTGGAAATAAAGTTGAATGAATATCCAAGGTAAATGCATCAACCTGGCATCCCTCTTGATCCCATCTCCAGCATATGAATGTTGAATAGTGGATGGTGGAGAATTTCTGTAGTGCTCAAATCCCCTGACCCCAGGTTACACCAGAAGCTTTCCTTTAGAGAGTTTGTCGTAGCTTTCGACATCTACAGAGGTGTATTATGCATTAAGATTGTAGTGAAGAACTTGGTACTTATTTAGCAATGATCTCAGATTTTAATCTCTGTCCTTCTTGGCTAAATCTGCCTCGTTCATTTCTATGTTAAACACTCGACTAGATTGGTCCATAACTGGCAATGAACACTTAATCAGACATTCTGGTGGTCATTGTGCTCTCTCTTCCTTCATCTGCAGCTCCCACAGTCATTCCCCTGGTTGGATTTTCTAATTGATATCCCCAACACATACAGTCCAGTTGTATCAAGTTTAATTAGATAAAATTTGCTAGGTTCTAATCATATTGTTTTTTAATCTTTCTGGTAGAGATACTAGCTGTAATTGGTAGTAATTCTGTCACCCAGTCATCTCCTTTATCAGCCAATCACAATGTCTCTTCTGTCTTTAAAACCCCTCTAGCACAGTGTTTTTCCTTATTCACAGTTCGCCAAGGGTGTCACGTTCCACCATCACACTTAACCTCACCAGTCGAGGTTCTTGTCCTACAAGACACTTTCAGATAAGATTGTTATATGAACATTGCCCCAGGTTTATGTAGGACACAACCGACATGTTGTCCGATCGGATTATCACATGGTGCCCTTTCAGGACTGGCAGGAAGAACTGACAGGCTCGACATACTGCTAACATTTCCAGGCAATTGATGTGGAAGCCTTTTTCCGCCATCGACCAGTGGCCAAAGGTCGGTATGCCCTCGCACAGCACCCCCCAACCTGAGTTGGAGGCATCTGTCCTTCTGTGAACCATCGCCATGGCCACGCCCTGTTCCATCCAACAGGAGTTCTTCCAGGGGGTCAGGGCCGATACACAGGCCTGACTCACTCTGATATGCAGGCGTCCGTGACGCCACGCATGGAATGGAACCCGTGGTTTCAACCAGCGCTGAAGGGGGCGCATACGCAGCAGACCCAACAGCTTGAGACGTAGAGTCGTCGCTGAAGGAGAAAAAAATCTGAGAATCCATTGGCGAGCGCCCGCTTATATAGCCAGATGCCCCGCCCATTCTGGCGGGATTTGGCGGGCTTCATCGCCATAGGCTCGTAGTATTTATCCAGTGTTTTATCAAAAGGTGTGACATGACCATAAGATTTTGTGCTAGAACAGAGTTTACTGTCAATGCAGTAAATGTCCACTGTGCCATATGACTGAATCTATACTCTAGCTGAACTTTTCAGATGAAGGGTGAGTTATAGTAATGTGCAGTCTTTACCATGGTATTGCTTCTATATACAGTATCACATGGCATAATGTAATGTAAAATGCTGTATTTGATGCCATCTGTCTCACTTCTTCTGATACATCTCTGATCAATCTCTGAACAGTTCCTCTCCCTTGTGTCCTGCTGTATGTTCAAAAATAGCCAAACACACGGTTTTACAAATAAGGACATCCTCAAATGGGGGTTTTAGGTGATTTTGTCAAGATTTGCTTACTCCTGGGTACCAATTTGTCCTTACTCTTAAACCTTACTCTTAAACCTATCCTTACATTTTTTTTCTCATAGGGCCCAAAAAGGACAATGATTTCAAGTAGGGCTGCACGATAAATCGCATGCGATATTTAACGCGCATCTCGTCAGCAGCCTTTGTTCACTGACAAGCTGCGCAAAACCACGATCATATTTTGCGCATGTTTTGGGCAGCTTGTTGGTGAACAACGGCTCTGTGTAGTTAATGCTGCTTCATGTGAAAGCCCGCAGGTGATGGAGATTTACCGCTGATTAAAGAACCGGCTTTACTGACAAGATGCGCGTTAAATATCGCATGCGATTTATCGTGCAGCCTTAATTTCAAGTATTGTCATCTTTGTGGGTACATTTTGTCCCCATAATATAGGGTTTACTGCACCTGAACCACACACACACAAGCGTGCAAAATTTTGGTTATCATTTTAGATAAATAATCCATATAATAATCCAAAAGATAATCCATTGCATTTGGTCATCCCTAAATTGCAATCAAGTTTTATAGAAACGATATATCTACTGAATCTATATCTAGATGCACCAAATGATTCACTGATTAACCATTAAGATGAGTTAGATTAAATAATAGACAAATGTATTAAACTGAATGAGAAGTCATGCAAATGAAAAGTTTGATAGTAAGATCTTTATGAAAGGCAGTTACTGTGACTGAAACATTTATATAGATGAAACACTTATTTTGTGTAGTGAAAAGGATATTTTGTGATTGTGTGTACGGTACTAAAACAATTGAATATATGCTGAAATGTTTGAAAAAGTGCACTAACAGTACCAAACCAATTTTTAAAAAAACTAATACATATAACAAAACAAGAATGAACATGAAAAACAAGCTAAACATTTAAGGATAGAATGTGAGATAATGAGCAACATCAGTCTTGAGATTCTGAATGTGAATACACCCATGAAACTGTTTGCATTTTGTTCCTATATGCAAAGAAATTCCTCATCTACATGCAAAATCTTAGTTCAAATGAGATGAAATTTGAATTTATGTACCTAGTCCTTTCTACTCATGCTTAACTTAATGGTTGTTTGATACAAATGTGTTACTGTTGGTCCTTTATCATGTTAATGTCATCAGTGAGGTCAGTAATTTTGCAGGCCTATTAGATAATTATAACGATACAAAACACAAGGCAAAATTTGCCTAACTATGAAGCAAACAGACTGTCACCAAGACAACAAAGGGAAATGAAGATATACTCAATATTCCCAGACACCGATGCAAAGCACTAAAATAAATTTTAGAGAGGCAAGGGCGCAGTCTGCAGCCTTCAAGAGGTACATCCCTCACCATTATAGATAATCTTCCAAAACCTCTGAGGGGGCTGGTCTGTCTCGGTCCAAGAATCGCAGACAGGACCAGAAATCTAGTGTGGCCACTCGAGCTCCTCCCCATTCCAGGGGTAGAGAGCACAGGAGACATGGCGCTAAAGTGAGTAGAGGGGATCTCAGGAAGGTGATAGAGATCCCCCCTATCATGGTTTGTGTCATGTGACCCTCTTTGTTTGGTATTTATAGCCCTCATGTTGCCATTAGGCTTGTTCGAGATGCACTACACTAGCCTGCCACCGGCTGGCGAGAGTAGCCGCTTGCAGTCGGGGCGGAATTAAAAGCGGAGACGTCAAGTCGGACACTTTCTGCTCCCAGTAGTGACGCTCTCACGGTGTTTGCATAGTCTTATCACAGATAAAGTGAATTAAATGCAATATTTGTCAAATACACAGAAACGGTTTTATGAGCAACAGAAACACTTTTTTATATACTGCTTAATACAGCATCATCTGTTCAAGAATAAAGTTCAGCATAAACAAATAGGCTACTAAATACAGATAATGTGAGGGTATGTATGCTTTTATCAGTGTTTTTGATAAAAATTACTCAAGATAACAGTGCGACTACACTAAAAAGCTTTTACTGTTATAAAAACACAGATTTGTGAACATTATTGGAATTTAATTGTTAGAGTAAACACGCAACACACCTCGTGCTTGTCATCACAGAATCTAACCAATGAGAATAAAGTGAATAAAGAGAATGAAGTCATCAATTCTCTCTTAGCCGATTTTGAGCAACTTCAGTGCCTGAGCTAGGTGGCTGATCTCGTTTTGCTCTCGCGGTACTTTGATGACACATGTGATCATAAAGCGGCTGCAGCGCCGATCAAAGTCAGACAAATGTTCTAACCAGAATGCATTGCTTTTGTCAGGCGGCAGCCGATCTTTGCGGCACCGCATTAAGTCGAACAAGCCTATTGTTGCTCTGCTGTGTTGGTGAGTTTATTCATGTCTGAATTCTTGTTTTGTGAAGTCATGTCAAGTCAAGTCAATCTATGCTAAGCCAAGCCATACCATGCCATGTCTTTTGTACCTGCTCACATTTGGGACTAAATAAAAGCTGCACTTCCAGTGGACTGATCATTAAAATACAGTACATAATGCACATGTCTGTGCATAAATGGCCAGTTCTAATGTAATATACTTTGTTTTTTTTTATTTATTATAGAGGCCAGCAGGGGGTGCTCACCCTGTGGTCTGTGTGGGTCCTAACGCCCCGGTATAGTGATGGGGACACTATACTGTCAAAAAGCACCGTACTTCAGATGAGACGTTAAACCGAGGTCCTGACTCTCTGGCACTTCTCGTAAAAAGTAGGGGTGTAACACCGGTGTCCTGGCCAAATTGCTGCCACTGGCCCTTGTCTATCATGGCCTCCTAATAATCCCCATCCACTTTATTGGCTCTATGACTCCCTCTCTCCTCTCTACCTGTAGCTGGTGTGTGGTGAGCGCACTGACGCTGTTGTCCTGTGGCTGCCGTCGCATCATCCAAGTGGATGCTGCACACTGGTGGTGGTTGAGGAGAGACCGCTGTCCCAGAGCCTCTTCACGTCACAGCTGCCGTTCCAGAGCCTCTTTCCATCATGGCTGCCATTCCAGAGTCTTGTCCCATCATGGCCACCAGTCCAGAGTCTCTCCGCAAAATGAGATTTTGCCAGAGTAGCTGGCATCCCAAGGGCCCAAGGGCCGGCTGTTACAGAGACTGTTCCCCTAAAGCCCACTCCAGTCCATGAGTTGGCTTCAGAGGCTGCTCAAGCCCTCAAGCCCGCTCCAGAGGTCTTCTAACCTCTCTGTGCTGTCTATTGCCATTCTGTCTGCTCCACCTTGGTGGACATCTGCTCAGCCTGAGCCATCTTGGTGGGCCCCTGCACCATCAACTGAACCGACGAAGAGAAATAATGCTGCGTTCATGCCATGTTGTAATTACCGTAGGCTTGAGATGACAACTTTCTATTTGGAGCTGTTAACGTCTTCGGACTGGGAATTATGCATTTCTATAGCATTTTTATTAACACCTAAGTGAATCTGCAGTGGTCAGGTTGTACAGCGGTCACATGGTACAAGTAGGAGCTCTCAGAAAGTCCCATCTTACAAGCTGTAATTACTAGGTCTACAAGGACATGAATGCTTTTTACATGCACCTTTAAACACAGCAACTACTTCATTCATTTATTTATTAAGCACCGATAAACAACAGCCGTTGACCATAGTGCTGTACAAATAGAATAAAAAGCCAGAAAGAAAAAAAAATTTATTATAATAATAATAATAAAAACATCAATAAAATCTGGAACAAAAATTTAACATAAAGTTAAAACGCCAAAGAAAGAAAATAGGATTTTAACTTAGTTTTAAACTCACAGACAGACTTTGAAGCTTTCACAGATGAAGGGAGGCTATTCCATAGCCTCGGTCCAACTATTGCAAATGCACGATCACCTCTTGTCTTTAAAGAGTAGGTTTAATGAAGGAGTTAAAATCACCCAGGTTATGGCTTACATTAGCCTTATTCACCTGAATATTTTGTGTCCAAAAATGTTTGTAGTTGCAGAAGTGCTGATCTCTCTAAAATTTGTTCTATAAAAGGTCAATTAGAAATAGGTCTGAAATTAGTTAAAACAGTTATTCAGTTATTATAAGTCCAAATTGGGCTTTTTCAAGATCGGTCTTACTAAAGCATGTTTACAAAAGCTCGGGACAGAGCCAGTGAGAAAACTCTTATTTACAATTTCTAAAATCCATGTTGTAAAACAGTAAAAGACATATTTAAAGAAATGTGTGGGAACAATATCCAGAGAGGAAAGTAGTAACCTTCAACTTTGTGACTATATCCATTAAACAGGGCATAGTGATTGGCTCAAAGGAGTCCAAGAACTCAGTAGTAGTCAAGGAAACAGATAATGCTTCAATTGGAGATACAATGGACTGCCTGATATCTGTTACTTTATCAACAAAACAAATTAAGGAAGTTTTCGGAGTTCTTAATAATTTGAAATACTTGGACCTAGCAGTTTTACAGCATTTTGATACACAGTTAAGGACTCTCGCATCATTTCATAAGATACCTGTAGTTTGTCCTTTTTCCATTGCCGTTCTGTCCTTCTGCAAACTTGTCTAGGACGGCGAGTATCACTATTTAACCAGGGCTCATATTTATCTTTATATTGTTTGGGTCTCAGAGGAGCAATAGTATCTAAGACACTGTTACAAAGTGAATTAAACACATTGAGAAGTTCATCAAAATTTAAAACAGTAGCACAATATTCGACTGAATTCGTAAGACATTCCTTTTCAAACAATGCAATTAAGTCCTCAGCAACTGATGGCCCAGATAGGCCCACTCGCTTATACCGCTTTTGAAGGTCGGAAGTGGAAACATCTGAATTGAAATGTTCTACTTAAAACCTCAGTGAATTCCAGTCAATACACATCACGTTAACATTATTACCCTATGTCGCCATGACACAACAAGAGCATTCCGTGTTTTTGTGTCAATTATAGCAAAAACAGAACAAAAATTAACAAATTCTGCCATTCGTTTTGAAAACAGCTGTCGAAAAGTAAAATTAAGGGTACAATTTTATGTGTAATGTTTTTAAGTTTTACACAAGGTAACTCCACACATGCTCATTGGATGCAGTGACGAGTTGTCTGGAACACAGCATTATATATCAAGGAAAACAAGGGTAATTAATGATGAACACCTGTAATTATTACTGATTCTCCGCAGCAACACATTAGAAGCAGGAAAACCAAACAAAGGAAAACAGGAACTAATAAATACAAGCTAAAAGTCCTTGAAAATTAAACTAACAGAACAATAAACTACTTTCAGCTCAAAATACAGTAGTAGTTATTAAGATTCTAGTGTGGACTTTATGTCCCAGTTTAAGTAAATACTTGTGAACAGCTGGTGCTAACCTACCCAGGAGCAGGATTTGACATCACCACCTTAAAGGAAGTCAAAACAAAAGTGAAAGGAAGTCCAAACTCCTGGAGTTTACTTCTAACCCACCTGCATTCAATGAATCGTGAATACCTTAATTAGCTGGTTCAGGTGTATTTAATTGATATCCCTGCTAGTTATGTTCAATAGGGCTTCCAAACATTTCAAGAACCAGAGTGGGGACACTATACTGTCAAAAAGCACCGTACTTCAGATGAGACGTTAAACCGAGGTCCTGACTCTCTGGCACTTCTCGTAAAAAGTAGGGGTGTAACACCGGTGTCCTGGCCAAATTGCTGCCACTGGCCCTTGTCTATCATGGCCTCCTAATAATCCCCATCCACTTTATTGGCTCTATGACTCCCTCTCTCCTCTCCACCTGTAGCTGGTGTGTGGTGAGCGCACTGACGCTGTTGTCCTGTGGCTGCCGTCGCATCATCCAAGTGGATGCTGCACACTGGTGGTGGTTGAGGAGAGACCGCTGTCCCAGAGCCTCTTCACGTCACAGCTGCCGTTCCAGAGCCTCTTTCCATCATGGCTGCCATTCCAGAGTCTTGTCCCATCATGGCCACCAGTCCAGAGTCTCTCCGCAAAATGAGATTTTGCCAGAGTAGCTGGCATCCCAAGGGCCTCGGCACTGGCTGTTACAGAGACTGTTCCCCTAAAGCCCACTCCAGTCCATGAGTTGGCTTCAGAGGCTGCTCAAGCCCATGAGACCGCTCCAGAGGTCTTCTAACCTCTCTGTGCTGTCTATTGCCATTCTGTCTGCTCCACCTTGGTGGACATCTGCTCAGCCTGAGCCATCTTGGTGGGCCCCTGCACCATCAACTGAACCGACGAAGAGAAATAATGCTGCGTTCATGCCATGTTGTAATTACCGTAGGCTTGAGATGACAACTTTCTATTTGGAGCTGTTAACGTCTTCGGACTGGGAATTATGCATTTCTATAGCATTTTTATTAACACCTAAGTGAATCTGCAGTGGTCAGGTTGTACAGCGGTCACATGGTACAAGTAGGAGCTCTCAGAAAGTCCCATCTTACAAGCTGTAATTACTAGGTCTACAAGGACATGAATGCTTTTTACATGCACCTTTAAACACAGCAACTACTTCATTCATTTATTTATTAAGCACCGATAAACAACAGCCGTTGACCATAGTGCTGTACAAATAGAATAAAAAGCCAGAAAGAAAAAAAAATTTATTATAATAATAATAATAAAAACATCAATAAAATCTGGAACAAAAATTTAACATAAAGTTAAAACGCCAAAGAAAGAAAATAGGATTTTAACTTAGTTTTAAACTCACAGACAGACTTTGAAGCTTTCACAGATGAAGGGAGGCTATTCCATAGCCTCGGTCCAACTATTGCAAATGCACGATCACCTCTTGTCTTTAAAGAGTAGGTTTAATGAAGGAGTTAAAATCACCCAGGTTATGGCTTACATTAGCCTTATTCACCTGAATATTTTGTGTCCAAAAATGTTTGTAGTTGCAGAAGTGCTGATCTCTCTAAAATTTGTTCTATAAAAGGTCAATTAGAAATAGGTCTGAAATTAGTTAAAACAGTTATTCAGTTATTATAAGTCCAAATTGGGCTTTTTCAAGATCGGTCTTACTAAAGCATGTTTACAAAAGCTCGGGACAGAGCCAGTGAGAAAACTCTTATTTACAATTTCTAAAATCCATGTTGTAAAACAGTAAAAGACATATTTAAAGAAATGTGTGGGAACAATATCCAGAGAGGAAAGTAGTAACCTTCAACTTTGTGACTATATCCATTAAACAGGGCATAGTGATTGGCTCAAAGGAGTCCAAGAACTCAGTAGTAGTCAAGGAAACAGATAATGCTTCAATTGGAGATACAATGGACTGCCTGATATCTGTTACTTTATCAACAAAACAAATTAAGGAAGTTTTGGGAGTTCTTAATAATTTGCTCAGAGAAATACTTGGACCTAGCAGTTTTACAGCATTTTGATACACAGTTAAGGACTCTCGCATCATTTCATAAGATACCTGTAGTTTGTCCTTTTTCCATTGCCGTTCTGTCCTTCTGCAAACTTGTCTAGGACGGCGAGTATCACTATTTAACCAGGGCTCATATTTATCTTTATATTGTTTGGGTCTCAGAGGAGCAATAGTATCTAAGACACTGTTACAAAGTGAATTAAACACATTGAGAAGTTCATCAAAATTTAAAACAGTAG
Organism: Sinocyclocheilus grahami; assembly: GCF_001515645.1. Classification (NCBI taxonomy): domain Eukaryota; kingdom Metazoa; phylum Chordata; class Actinopteri; order Cypriniformes; family Cyprinidae; genus Sinocyclocheilus; species Sinocyclocheilus grahami. Next base: position 41,399 of record NW_015505196.1, read on the forward strand.
CACAATATTCGACTGAATTCATAAGACATTCCTTTTCAAACAATGCAATTAAGTCCTCAGCAACTG
>NW_015505196.1:41474-45381 GCF_001515645.1 Sinocyclocheilus grahami
TAGATCAAGGTCTCAATACAGTTTGGAGCTCTTTAGTACTTTCACTGTTTTGTTTGTCCCCTTTTAAGTAACTCTTTCCTGATAAGTTTTACTAGAGATGAACTCCTAGACATCAGACACAACACACCAAACAACCTTTTGCCGAATTTTGAGCATTCAGACTTTCGACTGGATATTGTAGTAAAAAAGAATTGGCAATCCTGTACAAGCACTCCAAGAGACATAAACGAGGGAAGAGCGTTGGTGTGCTGGTGAAATTCTGGCAACATGGGTTTAGGACCCCACTGCCGAATATTCATCTAGCGAATCTCTACTCCCTTGCCAACAAAATGATGAACTATTATTACTTACATGTACAAACAAAGACTTCCCAAACTCCTCTGCCCTTTGCTTTATTGAAATCTGGTCGAATAGAACCATTCTTGAAAGTGCATTACATCTAACAGGCTTTCAGCTATTTAGAGTGGATCGTGTCGCTGAGTTGTCGGGGAAAACAAGAGGTGCTGGATTATGTTTTTATATCAACGAAGGCTGGTGTAAGGAAGTAAGAGTGTTAAAGAAGATGTGTTGCCCTAACTTGGAAGCTCTCTTCATTTACTGTAAGCCTTTATTCACCGCGGGAGTTCCCCTTAAAAGGAACTCCACACTGCGTCCCCTAGGGGACACTTTGGGGAATGGTATCAGCATGACCGGTGTCTGAAGCGCCTGTGAAAACACTCCAATCCCATTGAGCCACCCATCATTAGTGGTGCACCTGGAAGTATAAGAGGTTGCCAGTAATGCACTTCATCAGCTTTTTTGTCTTCAGGAGCCATCTGTTTGTTCAGCAAGTGTAATACATCGATAGGATTCATCTGAGCATTTAGGAAGTGCGTCCCTCCGTGTCCTAGATTTTTGAAACCCGAGGACTCACACAACCTATGCATTGTTTGTTTGGGAGAGGTGCACTTGCGTTCAGTGCTTTGAGAAATTCTCCATGAAAAAGCTCCGATTGCGCCTGTCCTTATTCTCATGGGATGTGGGACAGACATCTGCACCTCGTGGCTCAAGTCCTGCTGTTGCTGAGGCATGCCGGAAGCTCTGATCTTTGGGGATCGCAGGTGGAGCTTCTGTCACGAGCTCCGGACGCGCACTCTCTTGAGTCATGGCGGTTAGTAAGCTGCTGTCTAGTAAGCTGCTGTAAGCATCTAGTCAAGATGAGGATGTGGTTGTAGTTGGTGATGACGAGGAAAGTGTGAGCACTGAGTCAGCCCAGTGTGCCAGCCCTGCATACGGGGAGATGCTAAAGGTTATGGCCTCTGTTACTAAGAGACTGGAGCTAGTTTGGGGGTGTGAGAAACAGAAGCCTGCTCGTAGTCGTCTAGATTAGCTGTTTCTGTCAGGCTATGACCGTCCTTTCCTCAGGAGCCTTCTGTTTCTCCCCAATCTCCATTCTGAGCCGGAGAGATTGTGGTCTTCACCTTTTTCAGCACACTGATTATGCAAATGTTGAGGGTCTAGCTAAGCATGGATATGTAAGGTTGCCACCTGTGAAATAAACTTTTGTGGGCTATCTCCCCCAGGGTGAGTCATCCTCTCTGAAGGCTCCTGCCCGTATGTGGCAGCAGATCAGGTCGGGGGGGTTGGGTTCTGCACACTATGGCTGTGTTGCAGGTCTACCAGGCAGACCTGCTGAAAGATCTAGATGAAGGTAAGGGAGCTGTGCCACACCACAGATCTCGCTCTATGCATCTCTGGGCTTTAAAAAAAAATAAAATAAATTTTAGAGAGGCAAGGGCGCAGTCTGCAGCCTTCAAGAGGTACACCCCTCACCATTATAGATAATCTTCCAAAACCTCTGAGGGGGCTGGTCTGTCTCGGTCCAAGAATCGCAGACAGGACCAGAAATCTAGTGTGGCCACTCGAGCTCCTCCCCCTTCCAGGGGTAGAGAGCACAGGAGACATGGCGCTAAAGAGAGTAGAGGGGATCTCAGGAAGGTGATAGAGATCCCCCCTATCATGGTTTGTGTCATGTGACCCTCTTTGTTTGGTATTTATAGCCCTCATGTTGCCATTAGGCTTGTTCGAGATGCACTACACTAGCCTGCCACCGGCTGGCGAGAGTAGCCGCTTGCAGTCGGGGCGGAATTAAAAGCGGAGACGTCAAGTCGGACACTTTCTGCTCCCAGTAGTGACGCTCTCACGGTGTTTGCATAGTCTTATCACAGATAAAGTGAATTAAATGCAATATTTGTCAAATACACAGAAACGGTTTTATGAGCAACAGAAACACTTTTTTATATACTGCTTAATACAGCATCATCTGTTCAAGAATAAAGTTCAGCATAAACAAATAGGCTACTAAATACAGATAATGTGAGGGTATGTATGCTTTTATCAGTGTTTTTGATAAAAATTACTCAAGATAACAGTGCGACTACACTAAAAAGCTTTTACGGTTATAAAAACACAGATTTGTGAACATTATTGGAATTGAATTGTTAGAGTAAACACGCAACACACCTCGTGCTTGTCATCACAGAATCTAACCAATGAGAATAAAGTGAATAAAGAGAATGAAGTCATCAATTCTCTCTTAGCCGATTTTGAGCAACTTCAGTGCCTGAGCTAGGTGGCTGATCTCGTTTTGCTCTCGCGGTACTTTGATGACACATGTGATCATAAAGCGGCTGCAGCGCCGATCAAAGTCAGACAAATGTTCTAACCAGAATGCATTGCTTTTGTCAGGCGGCAGCCGATCTTTGCGGCACCACATTAAGTCGAACAAGCCTATTGTTGCTCTGCTGTGTTGGTGAGTTTATTCATGTCTGAATTCTTGTTTTGTCAAGTCATGTCAAGTCAAGTCAATCTATGCTAAGCCAAGCCATACCATGCCATGTCTTTTGTACCTGCTCACGTTTGGGACTAAATAAAAGCTGCACTTCCAGTGGACTGATCATTAAAATACAGTACATAATGCATATGTCTGTGCATAAATGGCCAGTTCTAATGTAATATACTTTGTTTTTTTTTATTTTTTATAGAGGCCAGCAGGGGGTGCTCACCCGGTGGTCTGTGTGGGTCCTAACGCCCCGGTATAGTGATGGGGACACTATACTGTCAAAAAGCACCGTACTTCAGATGAGACGTTAAACCGAGGTCCTGACTCTCTGGCACTTCTCGTAAAAAGTAGGGGTGTAACACCGGTGTCCTGGCCAAATTGCTGCCACTGGCCCTTGTCTATCATGGCCTCCTAATAATCCCCATCCACTTTATTGGCTCTATGACTCCCTCTCTCCTCTCCACCTGTAGCTGGTGTGTGGTGAGCGCACTGACGCTGTTGTCCTGTGGCTGCCGTCGCATCATCCAAGTGGATGCTGCACACTGGTGGTGGTTGAGGAGAGACCGCTGTCCCAGAGCCTCTTCACGTCACAGCTGCCGTTCCAGAGCCTCTTTCCATCATGGCTGCCATTCCAGAGTCTCGTCCCATCATGGCCACCAGTCCAGAGTCTCTCCGCAAAATTAGATTTTGCCAGAGTAGCTGGCATCCCAAGGGCCTCGGCACTGGCTGTTACAGAGACTGTTCCCCTAAAGCCCACTCCAGTCCATGAGTTGGCTTCAGAGGCTGCTCAGGCCCATGAGACCGCTCCAGAGGTCTTCTAACCTCTCTGTGCTGTCTATTGCCATTCTGTCTGCTCCACCTTGGTGGACATCTGCTCAGCCTGAGCCATCTTGGTGGGCCCCTGCACCATCAACTGAACCGACGAAGAGAAATAATGCTGCGTTCATGCCATGTTGTAATTACCGTAGGCTTGAGATGACAACACATGACTTTCTATTTGGAGCTGTTAACGTCTTCGGACTGGGAATTATGCATTTCTAAAGCATTTTTATTAACACCTAAGTGAATCTGCAGTGGTCAGGTTGT
>NW_015505196.1:45391-52416 GCF_001515645.1 Sinocyclocheilus grahami
ATGTCTGTGCATAAATGGCCAGTTCTAATGTAATATACTTTGTTTTTTTTTATTTATTATAGAGGCCAGCAGGGGGTGCTCACCCTGTGGTCTGTGTGGGTCCTAACGCCCCGGTATAGTGATGGGGACACTATACTGTCAAAAAGCACCGTACTTCAGATGAGACGTTAAACCGAGGTCCTGACTCTCTGGCACTTCTCGTAAAAAGTAGGGGTGTAACACCGGTGTCCTGGCCAAATTGCTGCCACTGGCCCTTGTCTATCATGGCCTCCTAATAATCCCCATCCACTTTATTGGCTCTATGACTCCCTCTCTCCTCTCTACCTGTAGCTGGTGTGTGGTGAGCGCACTGACGCTGTTGTCCTGTGGCTGCCGTCGCATCATCCAAGTGGATGCTGCACACTGGTGGTGGTTGAGGAGAGACCGCTGTCCCAGAGCCTCTTCACGTCACAGCTGCCGTTCCAGAGCCTCTTTCCATCATGGCTGCCATTCCAGAGTCTTGTCCCATCATGGCCACCAGTCCAGAGCCTCTCCGCAAAATGAGATTTTGCCAGAGTAGCTGGCATCCCAAGGGCCTCGGCACTGGCTGTTACAGAGACTGTTCCCCTAAAGCCCACTCCAGTCCATGAGTTGGCTTCAGAGGCTGCTCAAGCCCATGAGACCGCTCCAGAGGTCTTCTAACCTCTCTGTGCTGTCTATTGCCATTCTGTCTGCTCCACCTTGGTGGACATCTGCTCAGCCTGAGCCATCTTGGTGGGCCCCTGCACCATCAACTGAACCGACGAAGAGAAATAATGCTGCGTTCATGCCATGTTGTAATTACCGTAGGCTTGAGATGACAACACATGACTTTCTATTTGGAGCTGTTAACGTCTTCGGACTGGGAATTATGCATTTCTAAAGCATTTTTATTAACACCTAAGTGAATCTGCAGTGGTCAGGTTGTACAGCGGTCACATGGTACAAGTAGGAGCTCTCAGAAAGTCCCATCTTACAAGCTGTAATTACTAGGTCTACAAGGACATGAATGCTTTTTACATGCACCTTTAAACACAGCAACTACTTCATTCATTTATTTATTAAGCACCGATAAACAACAGCCGTTGACCATAGTGCTGTACAAATAGAATAAAAAGCCAGAAAGAAAAAAAAATTTATTATAATAATAATAATAAAAACATCAATAAAATCTGGAACAAAAATTTAACATAAAGTTAAAACGCCAAAGAAAGAAAATAGGATTTTAACTTAGTTTTAAACTCACAGACAGACTTTGAAGCTTTCACAGATGAAGGGAGGCTATTCCATAGCCTCGGTCCAACTATTGCAAATGCACGATCACCTCTTGTCTTTAAAGAGTAGGTTTAATGAAGGAGTTAAAATCACCCAGGTTATGGCTTACATTAGCCTTATTCACCTGAATATTTTGTGTCCAAAAATGTTTGTAGTTGCAGAAGTGCTGATCTCTCTAAAATTTGTTCTATAAAAGGTCAATTAGAAATAGGTCTGAAATTAGTTAAAACAGTTATTCAGTTATTATAAGTCCAAATTGGGCTTTTTCAAGATCGGTCTTACTAAAGCATGTTTACAAAAGCTCGGGACAGAGCCAGTGAGAAAACTCTTATTTACAATTTCTAAAATCCATGTTGTAAAACAGTCAAAGACATATTTAAAGAAATGTGTGGGAACAATATCCAGAGAGGAAAGTAGTAACCTTCAACTTTGTGACTATATCCATTAAACAGGGCATAGTGATTGGCTCAAAGGAGTCCAAGAACTCAGTAGTAGTCAAGGAAACAGATAATGCTTCAATTGGAGATACAATGGACTGCCTGATATCTGTTACTTTATCAACAAAACAAATTAAGGAAGTTTTCGGAGTTCTTAATAATTTGAAATACTTGGACCTAGCAGTTTTACAGCATTTTGATACACAGTTAAGGACTCTCGCATCATTTCATAAGATACCTGTAGTTTGTCCTTTTTCCATTGCCGTTCTGTCCTTCTGCAAACTTGTCTAGGACGGCGAGTATCACTATTTAACCAGGGCTCATATTTATCTTTATATTGTTTGGGTCTCAGAGGAGCAATAGTATCTAAGACACTGTTACAAAGTGAATTAAACACATTGAGAAGTTCATCAAAATTTAAAACAGTAGCACAATATTCGACTGAATTCATAAGACATTCCTTTTCAAACAATGCAATTAAGTCCTCAGCAACTGATGGCCCAGATAGGCCCACTCGCTTATACCGCTTTTGAAGGTCGGAAGTGGAAACATCTGAATTGAAATGTTCTACTTAAAACCTCAGTGAATTCCAGTCAATACACATCACGTTAACATTATTACCCTATGTCGCCATGACACAACAAGAGCATTCCGTGTTTTTGTGTCAATTATAGCAAAAACAGAACAAAAATTAACAAATTCTGCCATTCGTTTTGAAAACAGCTGTCGAAAAGTAAAATTAAGGGTACAATTTTATGTGTAATGTTTTTAAGTTTTACACAAGGTAACTCCACACATGCTCATTGGATGCAGTGACGAGTTGTCTGGAACACAGCATTATATATCAAGGAAAACAAGGGTAATTAATGATGAACACCTGTAATTATTACTGAATCTCCGTAGCAACACATTAGAAGCAGGAAAACCAAACAAAGGAAAACAGGAACTAATAAATACAAGCTAAAAGTCCTTGAAAATTAAACTAACAGAACAATAAACTACTTTCAGCTCAAAATACAGTAGTAGTTATTAAGATTCTAGTGTGGACTTTATGTCCCAGTTTAAGTAAATACTTGTGAACAGCTGGTGCTAACCTACCCAGGAGCAGGATTTGACATCACCACCTTAAAGGAAGTCAAAACAAAAGTGAAAGGAAGTCCAAACTCCTGGAGTTTGCTTCTAACCCACCTGCATTCAATGAATCGTGAATACCTTAATTAGCTGGTTCAGGTGTATTTAATTGATATCCCTGCTAGTTATGTTCAATAGGGCTTCCAAACATTTCAAGAACCAGAGTATGATTACATATGATGTTGTTTGTGTACTTTTTTCATTATTGGACGAACCATTGACAGAACATATGTACTGTTATTATTACTATATATATATATATGTGAATCTATATATAGATAGATTCAAATATCACAAATATATCACTGAACACTTTGTGTTTAAAATCAGCGTTGACTGTCTTCAGTGGGTTCACTTTGAAAATTCCATATTAAATACATCTGAAAGTGACTGTATAATTTGCACACTGATGCCAGGGCATGAATTTCACCTTAAAGATGAGTCTGTAGGATTTGCATTTTGTACGTCAACACCCAGTGAGAGTGATAAATAAAAGTGCTCAACCATCCTTAAACTCCAATCTGGCACACATCAGAACAGAGCAGAGATGATTCTTACTGTATTTTTCCTGTTTGTCCTTTATAGAGAAACAACAGGTTCAGCCAGAGTGCATGTTTATGTGACCACTCCAATGACCTGCAAAGAAGCTCGAAAATATTGCCAAACATATCATACAGACCTGTCTACAATTAGCGGTGAGGAGGATGTCCAGATGGTACACGTGGCTGCTGGAGGGGCTTACAGTCAGAGTTGGTTCAGCTCATTAATTCAGGAAACTGAAAACTCGTGCACGTTAATGAAGTATGAGGAATCCAGAATCCCAGCTCTATGGGTTGCATTCTGTGGGTTTCCTTGGCTGTGTACAAGTAAGTATCCTTTCTTCTGCTATAAGAACTTGAATCTGGCGCTAGAGAAAAAGACATGGGAGGAAGCTCTAGAGTACTGTCGGTCTCGCGAAACTGATCTGGCCTATGTGGATCCTAAGGTGTTACCAAATATGAGTAATGCCCAGACAGACAGTGTGTGGACAGGCCTGCGTTTCCTGGCTGGAATGTGGTTCTGGGTCAGCAAGGAGAATGTTGAGACCAGCATCACTCTCCCCTCATGCCCACCTGAGCCGTACCGTTGTGGAGCCTGCAATGCCAAGACAGGGAATTGGGAGAACAGAGACTGTGAGGAGAAGCTCAATTTTCTTTGTTTTTAAAAAAAAAAGACAAGTGATGAAGCATCATGTGAGTATTGTTTTCACTTCATTTGCAAATTATGAATGACTTTGAATGCATTTTGATAACCCAAAAACATAAAAGCACTAGAACTGCCAGGGGTCGTATACCTAAAAATGTCTGACTACTAACTGACTACTGATTACTGTTTTGATAATGGTAAAAAAAAACTTATTATGTCACTGTATTATGCCACTGTCTTCACAAAGTAATGCTGCAATGCCAAGACAGGGAATTGGGAGAACAGAGACTGTGAGGAGAAGCTCAATTTTCTTTGTTTTTAAAAAAAAAAGACAAGTGATGAAGCATCATGTGAGTATTGTTTTCACTTCATTTGCAAATTATGAATGACTTTGAATGCATTTTGATAACCCAAAAACATAAAAGCACTAGAACTGCCAGGGGTCGTATACCTAAAAACGTCTGACTACTAACTGACTACTGATTACTGTTTGAAAATGGTAAAAAAAAACTTATTATGTCACTGTATTATGCCACTGTCTTCACAAAGTAATGTCTAGAGTCATGAAATTATTATTTTTAGTCATCAACTATGTTTTGTCCTGTTGTTTTATGTTCAAGGCTATTTTAAGCAGGCTACACTAATCACTTTTTAAGGGGGGAAGGGGGAAAATTAAGGTATAAGGGATAAGGAGGAAGTCAGCAAAAGTGGGACATCAGATAAAATGGGACAAATAAGCTTTTGGTGTAGTGCTCCTTTTTTAAAACTTTTTAAGGGGGGAAGGGGGAAAATTAAGGTATAAGGGATAAGGAGGAAGGCAGCAAAAGTGGGACATCAGATAAAATGGGACAAATAAGCTTTTGGTGTAGTGCTCCTTTTTTTTTAAAAATACTGATAATAATGGGTGGTCTTGAAATGTTGTAACAAGAGTACTTAATTTGAATATCAACATTTGATTAGTCAAATGTAAATCCTATGGGTGTGGTTACCACTCAAATGCTGGAAGTCTATTAAAATTGTTAAGGTTTATTTTCTAATACAAACAGTAATTCAAACTACAATATAAATTTGTATTACATCTGTTCATGTGATCATCCAATTTTATGCAATGATGTGCAAGTTTCTTCACTCTAGTTTAAAAAAATATTAAGTTTAGTCACTGTTCCAATTTACCTGAACATGTTATATAAATTGGGACAATAGCATTTAGCTAAAGTAGGGCATCCTATAAATTAAAAGATAAATACATTGCTTAATGTGATAAATTGTTTTGTTTTACAGAAAATGTCACAATATAGGCAGAGGACAGGGAAAGAAAAAAATAAGAATAGACATTTGGGAATATTAAGTTTTAGTGCATAAAAAGTGCCTGTAAACAAATACATGCCTGCTGTCACCCACACTTAAACACATACAGCATTTACACTCAAATATGAAAGCATGTGTTACACGCACACAGTTAGATGCAAACACATTACACACACTCACACACACAAGCAGGCATATCATAGATTAAATCATGGCATTTTTATTCTACACAGTGCATTTTACTTCTGTTGAAGTGATTCCATTGTTTGTTTTTGTCCTTCTGTTGGAGTGTTTTAATTGTTTAAATCTGTATTTCTGTTGGACTGCTTTAATGGGCTAATTCTTCAAATTTATGATTCTGTTGATGTGCAATAAACATTAAGTGTTTATGAGTTCACAATCAAAAACACAATCCACTATTGTAATGCAGAAGATTTTCTATTGCAAAAGATGAATGTCCTGCTGTAGGAAATTGTATTTTGTAAGCACAGACTAGATAAAAATGTGTGTCCCACTTTGCCAGAGGCAGTGTCCCAATTGACCTGAAAAAGCCAGTAAAATAAAAAGGGTGCTTAACATTTTTAAATCTCTGTATGTTTAAAACAACAACCAATATTCTTTCAAAAAAAACATAGTGGGAGATACAAGAGACTTTGAGAATTTGTTTAAAGCATACATTGTAGATTTATTTGTTTTTAATACACCGTTTACCAAAAAGTGTCAGACTAGAATAAATAGCAACACAGCAGCGAACAATAAACCATCAAAATTGGTTCATACCCTTTCCTGAAAAAATTTATGATTATTAATGGTGTTGTTCTCTTATTCTAATTATAAATGATATAACTAAACAAATGAATAACTAAACAAATAATCCAGTGACATAATGTTTTTTTTTTTTTTTTGCCATGTAAGCCAAATTTTACCGGCTGGCGGTTTTAGGTATACAGCGACCACTGGTGGTGTTTTAACTAAACACTTTTTAACAACGGGATTGTAAATAACACAATTTTAGTAAAAGTCGATGCCTGGAAGACTTGGATATTTTATTGAAAAGCTGTTATGTTTATTTGAAAAACAGCCAAGGGTAAATTTTGCATGGCAGTTCTAGCATTAAAAGTGTGTAATGCACCATGGATGTTAGTTACTCTAACCACAAGTTATGTCTTTCTTAACAGAACACTTGAATACAAAGAGGTCTGCAAACAAGAGGAAGTGACTCCAAATATTTTGTCAAAATGTATCTAAAAATTAGGTCAACAGACCTTCTTTTGCCACAGTTTTGAGAGTGAATTTGCACAAACACACACTTTTGATTTCAGAATTTTGTGCATATGTTTGATGCATTTATAGCAGGCTAAATCTTTATTTATTTTTTTACTTTATTTAGTTAGTTAGTTAATTGGTTAAATGGTCCCAATATGTTAAACATGTTTAAAATTAAATATGGGCAGTTTGGTGATGGCAAAATAATTATTTTGAAATTTAATTAAAGTTTATTTAATTACATATATAATTATATAGTCCATTTATTACATGCCACATTTTCAAAACTTCACACATTCAGCGATACAGAAGTCTATGTGGACCAAACTGTGAATCATTTTTCATTGCTTTCAGACAAAATGCATGCAATATATATACATGCGCATATATATATATATACATGCG
>NW_015505196.1:52672-77373 GCF_001515645.1 Sinocyclocheilus grahami
ACATATATATATATATATATATATATATATATATATATATATATATATATATATATATATACATTTTCACAAATACATTTTGTTGATGGGTTTATGGTTTTTAGTATGTAAAGACTTTGTATGTATGGGTGCTTTTCTCATTGATTCTTTGTGCTGTAATACAGTCAGTAAAATGAAAAGATGTTATTCTTATTCTATAATGAAATATTTATGTAACAAATCATTCAAACTTCAAAGATAAAAGTTCATATTTTATATAATGCTCCTCGTTGTTAGTGTTTTTTTAGATCAGTGTGTTATGAATGAAATGTATATTTTCTGAATGAGAATTGTTGCCAGTGTTATGGTGAAACAAGCTTTTTGAGACAAATATAAAGTGTTTTGGTGGTCTGAGTGAGTTTTGGAGATGAGATAAACAGTTTAGCGAAGATTCATGTTGGTAATGCAGACTGTATGAACTGTTTTGAAAATGTGGCTTCAGTATAGAACAACGCTTATTAGCAATTGAAAAAAAAAACTGTAATAAAAACTGCAGAGTTTGCTGAAACAGTCATATATACTTCAAACACATCCTATGATCTTACAGTTTTTTTCAACTGCTTACATTTTCAAAACTTTGCCTCTTTTTTTCTAAACATTACAGACAAATCCAAGATTTGCACACACAAAATGCAAAATGCCTCACATCTCTTGCAAAATTAAGTACTGCATTCAAAATATCACAAACACAACTCAAAAGCAAACATTTGTCTTACGTTGCAAACACCTTTGCCTTAATATTATATTTTTGGATATACTGTATACATTGAACAAAATTATAAATGCAACACTTTTGTTTGCAGGCGTATGTTATGGACAACGAACACGGGTGCATTTTATTGATGGCATTTTGAATGCTCAGAGATACCTGATCCTGAGACCCATTGTTGTGCCATTCATCCACGACCATCACCTCATGTTGCAGCATGATAATGCATGGCCCCATGTTGCAAAGATCTGTACACAATTCCTGGAAGCTGAAATCATCCCCCCCCCGGCCAGCCTAAGGCACACTTGTGCAATAATCATGCTGTCTAATCAGCATCTTGATCTGCCACACCTGTGAGGTGGATGGATTATCTCGGCAAAGGAGAAGTGCTCACTAACACAGATTTAGACAGATTTGTGAACAATATTTGAGAGAAATAGGCTTTTTGTGTACATAGAAAAAGTCTTAGATCTTTGAGTTCAGCTCATGAAAAATGGGGGCAAAAACAAAAGTGTTGCATTTATAATTTTGTTCAGTGTATATACACACAGTTATTCAAAACCTAAAGCTCTTCTTTCATGAACTCCTATGTACATTTCTGTACAAGATTGAAAGTAGTTGGCAGAGAGCTGTTGAGAAATTCACAGTAAACACAAAAGCAAGATTGAAACCAAACTTTTTTTTACTGTAAGCATTTGTGGTTGTGAATACAGTATTACACAGTATGAAAAAATACATCAACCTTGTGTAGTTGTGTAGATGTGTATTTATAGGCCTATTCTAAAATCATGATTGGTTGGTGTTATGTAAAGCAACGAGTGTTTACACATGTGAGGAGTTAGTGTGAGGCACTGATGAATTAATGTGGCATTTTGATTGGCTGTGTTTAAAAAAGGAAATCAAGATACTTCCTATTAGATGTTTGTGTGTTACATAGAGAATTGTGTGTTGTGTTTTGCAAAAAGTGTTTTATGAAATTGAAAACGGAGTCAAAGGCCAAGAATTAGTGTATGGTTTTGCAGATTTTGTGTGTTGGTCTGGTGTTTGAGTGTCAGGTTTCAGAAATTGTGTGACAAGTAAAGATTTTGTGTGTAAGCAGTTGAAAAAAAAATGTAATGTCATTAGCTATGTTTCCATGCAATGATTTGAATTTAGCTTATGTGCAAAACTGGAATATCGCATAAAACATTTACGAATAAAGCACCGTTTCCATCCAATGGGTCATAGAGAACAAAATCGTCACTTCCTGATAAACCGGCACTATATATCACTAAGAAAAGTAAGAGAAGCCACTAAATATAATCATTTTTATATATGATAAATTACTTGCGCCAATAAACACAATAAACACTGTCATTGCTTTCGGAGGTGGATGCCTGCTGTTTGGGAACACAGCTGTGTAAGACAATTATACAGAAATAGGCCTACTTTGATGACAGACTTTGCTCAGGCATTTCAGAACGACCAAAACAACATTTCAGATGCTGTGCAACGAAATTGGTCCATGGGTTAGTCAAGTTGTCCCATCCCATCGTGCAAATGTTTTGATGCGCAAGGTGGAATTTATTCAGTAAATGTGTTTCCATCTAAGTTTATGTGCATTTTTTCTTATCGGATAAAATGTTTATCCTACTCAGTTGTGCGCATACGTTTTTTATGCACATTTTTAGAATTTATGCGTATCTTGGCATTTCAATCCAGCATTTTTTATGCGATATTCCAAAATGCGCATACAAATAGGTTCTATGGAAACATAGCTAATGAAACCTTTGTTGGTTGCTTTCAGAACGGAAGGGGAGGAGCAAGTAAAAATGAGCACAGGCATGTAGGAAGATGTAACTCACCAGAGGGGCATAAGACACACAGGCACGAGGCAGGTAACACATCAAGGGCTTCAAAGAAAGTTCAGGCATGAATTGGTTTGCACATTCCTCACTGATATTATCTGATAGTATGAGCATATTGATTGTATTTACAGTTATAAATGTGGTTTTAAATATGCTTATAGGCCATTACATCAGACCAATATTACATAATTATTGTTTGTGCCACTGCAATGATCATCGATGTAAACATGAATTAATTAATTAATTAATTAATTCATTCATTCATTCATTCATTCAAACAGTACTATTTATTAACTACACAAATGGTTTACCTTATGCTTTAGCTGACTCATTATTCATTTTGACTTCATCTGACAGAGTCATTGTTTCATCAATACTCTTTCAAATTTTTTGCATGTCTTTTGCATTTATGGTTATTACAGTTCAGCCTCTATAGACCATCTCCTGATACTGTAAAATATTTCTGCATCTGTACATATGAAGCACAGCACTGGCTTGAAAAAATTCAACCTGAGCGGAAAATTTGTATAAGGCGTTGTCGTGAGAGGAGAGGAGCTTGTTGACACATTCATTTTGACATGTCCTGTTGTAACAAAAAACTGTTTTTGTTTATGTTTTTATTCGTGTGAGTGGCGCAAAAAACATCCCATGAATATAGAGCAAGTAAAGGCTGATTTATATTTCTGTGTCAGACCTACGCCATAGCATTTTCGCCACAGGCTATGCGTCGGTTTTCATTAGGGGCTTTCGCACAGGAGGAACATTTTCATGGTTTTTAGAACTATTCGCAGAAGTTCCTGCTTTTTTGGCGTATTCCCACCGCAGGAACTAGGAATGCATTATTTCTAGGGACTCCATTTGGGGGAACTAAATTAGCTCCTACTTCAGAGTAGGGTCTAAAAAAGTTCCATAGGAGCTACCAGTAATGCAAGTGTACACTAATTGGCTAAATGCATGTGAAAAACTGGCTGCCTGACATTTAAAAAAAAGCCATGTAAAAATAGGCTATTTATTCAACAAACATGGAAAAAAGCGATAACGGCGTCTGCAGCGGTGTGTTCTTTTCACAGCCTCGATGATATGTAACAAGTCATAGGTGATGACTATGTTATAGGACATTTAGTCAGATTTTCATGCTCTTTCAATCGCATAAATTGTGCGTTTACATTCCATCTCCATTATCACAAAACCCATGACACACAACAAAAACAGCTCAGATCACGGCATTCTCCATTCACTGGTTGTTGACATCTGTAAATGCTGCGCATAAAGACGTCGCTGACGGCTGCTTTAGAGTGCCTGCTGGCAGTGCGAATGCAACCAGGAAAACAGCCTAAGGGAGAAATTGGCTCTCTAGGAACCACCCTGCTGGCTAGTTCCTACACTGTGTGAAATCACCTATTTATACTTCTGCATCATTGTCTGTGTCGACATGCAATTACACATGCAGACCACTATATGCAGTGTGAAGGAGCTTGTAGGAGAAGCATCAGCAGTGACAGTAGCAAATAAATATCAAATAACGGATCATTTATTTAAAGGAGGAGTCAACAATGGAACAGGAGAAGATGGCATTCTTTCAATCTCCACAAGGACTTGTACCATGGTAGAACAACATTGTTTGTCGCGGACAACTAAGTGATGTATAATGCCATGTTGTATTATAAATGATAAGACACTTGTTTTTTGCTTTGTTTTATTTTAAATAAGAAGGTGTAGCATTAAAATATATTAAAGTGCAAAAAACACACAAAACTTGAATACATATGGCAGGAGGGTTCTAGCAGACCAATTACAGCACTTGCGGTTTGCATAGAATTGACACGATGTGACAGTTTTGAAAAGGTGCGCGTCAGGCTATGCCGTAGGCTACATGCGCTACTGTAACACTACAATAAAAGTCAAAGAAGAGACCAAAAGGATACTGACTGGACAAGGTAATTTATTTGGGCACCAATAGCAAGAAGACTCAAGCACACATTAGTGAATACAAATACAGCACTTTTATTCTTATACAATAAGACAAATATTAAAATCTCAAAAGGGCAAAGCAGCAGATTGAGATGATTGTCACATATGTATTTCAATTAGTAATGACGTTTTCCATGATTTTTCTCCATCCAACTTAACTTTCACACTTTGACCAGGATGTAGGTCAGATAGAGAACGTGCTGAGTATCGTCGGTTGTAGAAGTACTTATAAGCCTGTTTGGTTTGTTTGTCTTTCAGTCTGATTTGTTCATAGTCAATTGGACTGGGTAGCAGGTTCTTTGGTAGTGTTGGAACTGTTGTTCTGATCTGACGTCCGATCATCAGTTGAACTGGGCTCAATCCTGTGGCAGTGATAGGTGTTGCACGATAGCTCATACGGGAGCGTGATGGATTGTAGCGTGGTAGAAGACTAGTTAGGTATGCAGGAGCTAACCCATTAAGGGCCTTATAGGCACGTAATAATATTTTGTAACTGATACGGAACTTAATAGGTAGCCAGTGCAGAGACTGTAAAATTGGGGTAATATGATCATATTTTCTTGACCTGGTAAGGACTCTAGCCGCTGCATTTTGGACTACCTGTAGCTTGTTTATTGAAGATGCAGGACAACCACCTAGCAGTGCATTACAATAGTCCAGTCTAGAGGTCATGAATGCATGAACTAGCTTTTCTGCATCAGAAACAGGTAACATGTTTCGTAACTTGGCAATGTTTCTAAGATGGAAGAATGCTGTTTTTGTAACATGGGAAATATGATTTTCAAAAGACAAGTTGCTATCTAATATAACACCCAGATTTTTGACTGTAGAGGAAGTAACAGTACATCAGTACATTATTTTCTGATAAGAAACTCAGCTGCCCTCACATACAAGATCCCCCCAAACAACACCAGACCTCATACCTTTATAGGGTCCATTAAAAATGCAGCAACAGGTGTTCGCCTCTTTCCCGTAGTGGGATGCAAGGAAGGCACTGCGGGCACTACGGTTGCCTCTCCGCTTGCCTTAAATGAAGGGCATACATCCACCCCCCCTACTCCAAAATGTGTCCACACATTCCCAAATACCTCACATTCTATAACGTAGAGGCAACAGGCCCTTCATGGCCAGCGTGGACCACCTCAAATGCTCAGTCTGTGACACAAGTGGGCTAGAGGGACCTTCCCTTGGTGCAGTCTGTAATGTCTCTTCAACAATGTCCATATTAGAGGTCACCTCTCCATTCCTCTGTATGGGTGCTGGTAGCCCTGTAAGACAGCCCCCCACCCAGGGATATATACAGCAATTACTGTTCAAAGGATTGACATTAGAATCAGAAGGTAAAACCTCCACACTTTTCTCTTCTAAGGGCAAGGCTATATCAAATGTACATGGGCTTAACATATTGCAGTGCAACACCCTCTCCTCACCATCAAACCCGTCTTTCTTAACCACATAAACGGGTATATCAAGATTAGGTTGTGACATAACAACATATACATTCTGTTCCCACTTATCATCCAATTTACCCTGTCCCCTGGCCCTCATATTTAGATCCAGAGTAGTGATATCACTGGATCAGTCCGCTGCACCCTCTTCCATTCGGCCAACAAGCTGGGGCCAACACTGTCTCCTTGATTTGTATGTACCACGGTCTCGATCTTGTGACCCTCCTCCAGCTCCTCAGCAACTGGAACAAAGGCATGAACACAGGCACGGATGACTTTAGGTGCTACATATCCAACCTCTCCACACGGGACTGCCCCATCCTCCTTAGGGCCGGCAGAAGGCTCACTCACAGACCACCTGGAGAGGGCATCAGCATTTCAATTTGTCCGCCCCGGTCTGCAACGCACCTCAAACTGGAATCCCGCGAGCTGAGCCGCCCATCGTTGCTCCACTGCACCCAAATTTGCTGTATTCAGATGAGCCAAAGGATTATTATCTGTGAAAACAGTAAAGGGAGACACGGCAATATATTCCATAAACTTTTCCGCTATAGCCCATTTTAAGGCCAGAAGTTCCAGTTTGAATGAGCTGTAATTTTTATCATTCTTTTCCGTTGGTCGGAGACTTATACTTCCATACGAAATTACTCTCTCCTTCCCCTCTTGGACCTGTGCCAATACCACTCCCAACCCTGGCAGGCAGGCATCAGTGTACAACAAAAATGGCAACTGAAAATCAGCATATGCCAATATAGGTGCTTGTAGGAGACTCTCCTTCAGTTTCTAAACTGCAATGTCCCCCAGGCGGCTGAAGATCAAATCTAGATGGGCAATGTGGGCCTCAAAGGAGGGGAAAAAACAATGATATCATCCAAATAGAGCAACAATCTTTCAAAATTTTGATCCCCCAGGCAGTTCTCGACCAGTCTCTGAAAGGTTCCTGGGCCATTGCATAACACCATAGGCATCCGATTAAATTCATATAGCCCCATTGGCGTCACAAAGGCATTCTTCTCTTTGTCAGCTGGATGCATCCCACCTGCCAATACCCATGTGCTAGATCTAACATTGAAAACACTCTAGATTTTTTCAATGAAGCCAATGACTCCTCAAATCTGGGCAAAGGGTATGAATCTTTATGAGTAACACTGTTCAGCCACCTGTAGTCTACACAGAAACGAAGGGTGCTGTCCTTCTTTCTGACAAGCACTACAGGCACTGACCTATAGCGCTGGCTATAACTCTCCTTAATAATAAAAATTTCAAGCATGTTATTTAAAAGTCCCCTTACTTCTGGATACAATTTTGGTGGAATTCTATTATAACGATCTCTAATTGGGGCTGCATCACCTGTTGGTATTACAGACAAAACCTCATCAGTATACCTATAATCCTCATCATTTTCTGAGAATCCACATGCCAGGTCATCTGTTCTTGTCTTGCATCCTGCACTTTATTTTGCCTCACCCCCACCTCCACAGTCTCATTATCCAATGGTCTTAGTTCTACATCTCCCTGAAAACTTGGACACAACTCAACATCAGAAATTTGTCCCAACCCAACACTGCTGAAAAAGTGTTTCCGGGACTGGGGAGAGATTTAAAATTCTGACCATAACTCTACCGTTTGAAACTGTGCTCAATGATCGAGCTACCAATAATTGGCCTGGCATTACTTCATCTTGACATGGTTCTACCAAGCCGACATAATCCTTTCTATCAGGCCGGACACATGCACACACCTCTGACTGTGCTGATATTATTTTTCTTTGTTTTCCTTGCAGCCAGTAAATAGAGCTTATCTGTCCTGACTCATCAACAAAGTTGAACTCTTTCCCCACCAGCATTTTTTAAAAAGTTACCAGCCACCGCCAGCGATTTTGATGATTTTCACTCAAATTTGATGGCCTCCAGTATATTTTGCTGTATGAATATTTGAATATGCAATACACCAAAATAAAGATCAGAGCCTCTACTTTTAAACAAAAACAATCAGTTTTATTCTAGCTTAAAGCATTCTTTTTTTATCAATACTTGAATATAGGTAGGTTTCATAAAAAATGCATAATTTTGAGCAAAAAGGTTAGAAAATTTAATTTTGATCAAAAACTACATCTGGATAATATTCTGTACGATTATCAAAGCATAAATCCAGTAAATTGCTTCCACCAATACCTCCAAAGCTTGCACAGACATATACCACTTTCTGGATCAACATTTTACTCCGTAACATTATGCAGTTTTCATTTAAATGCTGTCTATTGGTGATGAACGCATTATTTTTCATATGCATCTGTTTACATAAGAGATCGCTAGTTTTTCCGTCCTGTTCACGTGTGTTTTTGTTCAGGTGGTTTTGTACTCGTTCAGAAGATGTGTAATAGTGCCCCCGAGTGTATAACAGTGAAAACACGAAAAGCCGTCTTTGGCTGGGAAGCGTTTTCTTCTAAAAGACGAGATAACTCGCCAATTGCGGGAAAAAGAGTTAACAAGTCTTCCCACACAGAAAACATTTGGTTCCACACCTTGACTTGCACTTCACTTTCTACCCCTAAACAACTATCCCCAGACTGTGTCATCAAAATTTTCCTACACTCTTTAATCACATTCATTCCAATCAGTCCTGGATATGATGACCCATTTGAGTTTTTGGCAATAAGCACACCCCTTTTTGGTATTACTTTGCCGCATATAATTAAATCCACCTCAATTTACCCAATGGAATGACTAACCCATTTGCAGCTACCAAATTAAACCTTTGAATAGGTGGACACATTGTTGGCCTCCTGGTCTCAAAATATTTTGTAAAATAACTTTCTGTAAATGTAGTCACTTGTGAACCTGTATCAATCAAACAAAGTGGTTTAACACCTTGTATCACCACGTCCACCACTGGACATTGTCCTATTAAATTATCTTTCTTTTCTGATTGGCCACTACCTAACATAGCCACTGTTTGGGCCTGTACAGTGGGTTCTACAAGTTTAAAGGCCCTTGTTCTCCTTCCACCAACCTACAACGTCTTTCAATATGCCCAACTTGTTTGCAGGGCCGACAGATAGGTCTGCCCTGATGGTCAAATTGGTCTGAACTTTTTCATCCTCCCCTGGATTCATATCTAGGTCTTGCACTTTCACTGTTTGACAATACATTCTGTACTCCCTCATGAACTTCGTTAATCATTCCAGCCACCATTTCCTTTCATTCTAATTTTAAGAGCAAGAAAACCTCCTGTTTAATTTCCTCAACCAATTTTGCTTTATCTGGGGATGGGTTTAACTGTACTATTGCAGCTATGGCCTGCCTCACCTCCCCAAACTCATCTGCTTGTAGAATGGCTTCCTGTTTGACCTCTACAAAAGAACAGTCTGGTGCTGCTCTAACCATACCCATAACCATTCTCTAACCATAACAAGTTCCCTTCGCAGTCCTACATCCAAAAGTCCTCAAATAAATTGATCCAGTAAGATGTTACCCCTAGTGATACCATCCCCCTATTCTCCAACTGATTACTCAATTTCTGAAGTGCCAGAGCATACTGTCTAATATTCTCATCTGTCCTTTGTTTACAGGTAAAGAACTGGGAACGAAGGCTTGCAAGGGGAGCTATGTCTCCATAAATATCAATATCTGTTCGGATGTTGCACGCTGTGCTGCTGGCAAAGCTAACACTTCCCTCTTTGCTTCTCCATCCAGATTACTTATTAAAGATGAAACTTTCTGCACCTCATAAAAAGGATATATATTAAGCATTGATGTCTTCGTATCATACCAATACTGAAAGTTATTTTCCTGAGTCCCCTGTTCTCCATTAAACTTTTGACACCACGGTGTTCCCATCATAAAAGGAAACATAACCATGTTTGCATTTGTTGCTTGAAGCTAAGATATGTTAGGAGAACTATCTGTTCCCTGCTGCTGCTCACTAGATTTAAAGAAATGTTGATTAATGTGTGTTGTCCTTATAAATAAATAACAAAAAAAAAGATGTAGAGGGTAACTGCGCAGATTGTATAGTTGACATCATCTTTGCTATTGCCCAATGTCCAGATTGCCAAACTACGCCAAGTTGTAACACTACAATAAAAGTAAAAGAAGAGCCCAAGAGTGTCCTGACTGGACAAGGTAATTTATTCGGGCACCAATAGCAAGAAGACTCGAGCACACAACATTAGTGAATACAAAAACAGCACTTTTATTCTTATACAATAAGCCAAATATTAAAATCATAAAAGGGCAAAACACCAGGTTGAGATGATTGTCACATATGTATATGACAAAAGCTACCCAGGACAAATAGGCAATCAACGTGCAGCAAGGTATTCATCAGAGGGTTTCAACACATTAAAATTAATTAATGTGCCCACCAATTATACACAATTTCATTACACGGCAAACACTAAAGGTACAACAATTCATGGGTGCATAAGTTCAATAACACATGTCAATACACACCAAAAGAAAGATCACTCAATACATGCCAAAACCACTCTGGCTAACTACTTAGTGGTCGTCGAGATAAAATAAAAGATGGCACATGAAGGATAACCTGCACTAATACCCCCTGTGCACATACACTCACAACTACAAATACAAATGTTGGGGGACCAGCTACAATTAATCAGTCACATTAAACTAGGCCTCCCCAGTGATAAAACCCTAAATACACCCACAAATCAATTAACCATAGATAAAGGCAAATAATGGGCTGCTGGCTTTCTTACCCACCACCGGACATGGGGTACAGCATTCGGGAAAACCCACCGGCGGCCACCAAACTTTAGTTAGGGAAACCCCAAAACTGCAAACTATCCCTCCCAATCGCTTCGCACACATCGCAAAGAAACATCCAGCCCACGTCTCAGCACGGCAGCCTTGGCAAGAAGCTCAGCAGCCCTCACATACAAGATCCCCCAAACAACACCAGACCTCATACTTTAATAGGTTCCATTAAAAATGCAGCACAGGTGTTCGCCTCTTTCCCCTAATGAGATGCAAGGAAGACACTGCAGGCACTACTATAGTTGCCCCTCCCCTTGCCTTAAATGAAGGGCTTACACTACACACAGCCTACAGTGTAGGTTCGACGCAAAAGTATAAATCAGCCTTAACGTGATACAAATATTCACTTCGCTTTTGGTGTGCACACACCATAATGTTTGTACTGGATATGTGATATTCAACAGTCTGAAAACGAAAACACAGGTTCACAACCTGTCTAAATATGCTTACTATGGTCAATTTGTGTACAGGATAACAAGTATAAACCATCTATGACATTTAAACCGCTTTAAAGTTTTTCTCTCATTTGTACATTTGTATCGTTAGATATTCGAGTAAACTGAAACCAAATACTTACATTTAAAAGTATAATCTGTAATTTTCTCTCAAAAAATCCTGTTGTAATTGGCATGCAATGAATCTCGGGATAGCCTGGGCCATGAAGGATCCATCTGTTTGTGTCCTTCATTGCCCGAGAAATGAAGGATGCATTTCAAGGCCACATTTGAAAGCACCTTCAAATTGAGTCAGCCTTTGTCACAATACGGTGACGCAGTTGGTCTTAGAATGCAGCCTTCGAAGGATGCAGCCTCGTGGGGTGCAGCTTGCACACTTCAGAATCTGGGTAAAAGTAGCAGGTCATCCAGGTTTTTCGCCTACTGTTTTTTGAATAGGCCTTCTATTCACTCAGACACACTACTTTTTTGGCATACTCTTTTCACATAGAATATAGTAGGGAAGTATTCGATTTTGGACACAGCGTATGTCTTTTATTTTAACCACAGGTACACTGATATGATTCAAACCATTATAATAACATCACAAAACATTCCTCAGAGAGCTACAGTTTTTTGCCTTAAAAGAGTTAGTTCACCCAAAAAGGAATCTGTTGCTAATTACTCACCCTCATGTCGTTCCAAACCCATAAGACCTTTGTTCATCTTCGGAAACACAAATTAATATATTTTTTATCAAATCTGAGAGCTCTCTGTCCCTCTGTAGACAGCAATGCAACTGCAATGTTCCCAGGTCCAGAAACGTAGCAAGGACATCTGCAAAATAGGCCATTATAGTCCAGTGATAGTCCAGTGCTCTTTATCAGTCTATATCTGTTAGCTACTAGTAGATTATTTGCAGTGTCAGCTCGTCGAGGGAGGCAGGGGAGGCACAGCTTCCCCAAAATTTTGAAGTGAAAATGTGAGGAGGACGATTTAATGATAATACAATTCACAATTAATTTCAGTTCATGATTCAGAATGTGTATTTTTTGTTTGTAATT
Organism: Sinocyclocheilus grahami; assembly: GCF_001515645.1. NCBI lineage: Eukaryota > Metazoa > Chordata > Actinopteri > Cypriniformes > Cyprinidae > Sinocyclocheilus > Sinocyclocheilus grahami. The sequence continues at coordinate 64,966 of NW_015505196.1, forward strand.
TCACAGCTGTAATACCATAACATGTTACTGAAGTTGGAAAGCGCCACTTTTCTATCGCGAATGTGACGAATCTGCTGATGTAATTACAACCGCTAATGATAGAGAAGGATAGGGGGAGGCCGGGGGAGAGCTGAGCTCTCGTGCCTCCGTTGGTAAAAAATTTTTGCCAATCACCATCGAGTGTTCACTTTCAGAGCTGAGGAGTGTTGAGAAAAGAAACCTCGCAGAGGAGACTAGCCTCCCTTCAGATATCAACCAATCATCATAGAGACATAAATTACGTGATATTAGTTTGACCGTCTCCCACTGTGCAGATAATGTACCAAGTACTTATGATGAGTAGTGATATTGAATATTTGATCGCCAACAGATTTACCAAGCTGTCATTCAAACAGCATTTATTCAAATTTTAAAAAAGGGAAAACACGCCTAACTGGAAAGAGACCATCCTCCCCTGGATTCATATCTAGGTCTTGCACTTTCACTGTTTGACAATACATTCTGTACTCCCTCACGAACTTCGTTAATCATTCCAGCCACCATTTCCTTTCATTCTAATTTTAAGAGCAAGAAAACCTCCTGTTTAATTTCCTCAACCAATTTTGCTTTATCTGGGGATGGGTTTAACTGTACTATTGCAGCTATGGCCTGCCTCACCTCCCCAAACTCATCTGCTTGTAGAATGGCTTCCTGTTTGACCTCTACAAAAGAACAGTCTGGTGCTGCTCTAACCATACCCATAACCATTCTCTAACCATAACAAGTTCCCTTCGCAGTCCTACATCCAAAAGTCCTCAAATAAATTGATCCAGTAAGATGTTACCCCTAGTGATACCATCCCCCTATTCTCCAACTGATTACTCAATTTCTGAAGTGCCAGAGCATACTGTCTAATATTCTCATCTGTCCTTTGTTTACAGGTAAAGAACTGGGAACGAAGGCTTGCAAGGGGAGCTATGTCTCCATAAATATCAATATCTGTTCGGATGTTGCACGCTGTGCTGCTGGCAAAGCTAACACTTCCCTCTTTGCTTCTCCATCCAGATTACTTATTAAAGATGAAACTTTCTGCACCTCATAAAAAGGATATATATTAAGCATTGATGTCTTCGTATCATACCAATACTGAAAGTTATTTTCCTGAGTCCCCTGTTCTCCATTAAACTTTTGACACCACGGTGTTCCCATCATAAAAGGAAACATAACCATGTTTGCATTTGTTGCTTGAAGCTAAGATATGTTAGGAGAACTATCTGTTCCCTGCTGCTGCTCACTAGATTTAAAGAAATGTTGATTAATGTGTGTTGTCCTTATAAATAAATAACAAAAAAAAAGATGTAGAGGGTAACTGCGCAGATTGTATAGTTGACATCATCTTTGCTATTGCCCAATGTCCAGATTGCCAAACTACGCCAAGTTGTAACACTACAATAAAAGTAAAAGAAGAGCCCAAGAGTGTCCTGACTGGACAAGGTAATTTATTCGGGCACCAATAGCAAGAAGACTCGAGCACACAACATTAGTGAATACAAAAACAGCACTTTTATTCTTATACAATAAGCCAAATATTAAAATCATAAAAGGGCAAAACACCAGGTTGAGATGATTGTCACATATGTATATGACAAAAGCTACCCAGGACAAATAGGCAATCAACGTGCAGCAAGGTATTCATCAGAGGGTTTCAACACATTAAAATTAATTAATGTGCCCACCAATTATACACAATTTCATTACACGGCAAACACTAAAGGTACAACAATTCATGGGTGCATAAGTTCAATAACACATGTCAATACACACCAAAAGAAAGATCACTCAATACATGCCAAAACCACTCTGGCTAACTACTTAGTGGTCGTCGAGATAAAATAAAAGATGGCACATGAAGGATAACCTGCACTAATACCCCCTGTGCACATACACTCACAACTACAAATACAAATGTTGGGGGACCAGCTACAATTAATCAGTCACATTAAACTAGGCCTCCCCAGTGATAAAACCCTAAATACACCCACAAATCAATTAACCATAGATAAAGGCAAATAATGGGCTGCTGGCTTTCTTACCCACCACCGGACATGGGGTACAGCATTCGGGAAAACCCACCGGCGGCCACCAAACTTTAGTTAGGGAAACCCCAAAACTGCAAACTATCCCTCCCAATCGCTTCGCACACATCGCAAAGAAACATCCAGCCCACGTCTCAGCACGGCAGCCTTGGCAAGAAGCTCAGCAGCCCTCACATACAAGATCCCCCAAACAACACCAGACCTCATACTTTAATAGGTTCCATTAAAAATGCAGCACAGGTGTTCGCCTCTTTCCCCTAATGAGATGCAAGGAAGACACTGCAGGCACTACTATAGTTGCCCCTCCCCTTGCCTTAAATGAAGGGCTTACACTACACACAGCCTACAGTGTAGGTTCGACGCAAAAGTATAAATCAGCCTTAACGTGATACAAATATTCACTTCGCTTTTGGTGTGCACACACCATAATGTTTGTACTGGATATGTGATATTCAACAGTCTGAAAACGAAAACACAGGTTCACAACCTGTCTAAATATGCTTACTATGGTCAATTTGTGTACAGGATAACAAGTATAAACCATCTATGACATTTAAACCGCTTTAAAGTTTTTCTCTCATTTGTACATTTGTATCGTTAGATATTCGAGTAAACTGAAACCAAATACTTACATTTAAAAGTATAATCTGTAATTTTCTCTCAAAAAATCCTGTTGTAATTGGCATGCAATGAATCTCGGGATAGCCTGGGCCATGAAGGATCCATCTGTTTGTGTCCTTCATTGCCCGAGAAATGAAGGATGCATTTCAAGGCCACATTTGAAAGCACCTTCAAATTGAGTCAGCCTTTGTCACAATACGGTGACGCAGTTGGTCTTAGAATGCAGCCTTCGAAGGATGCAGCCTCGTGGGATGCAGCTTGCACACTTCAGAATCTGGGTAAAAGTAGCAGGTCATCCAGGTTTTTCGCCTACTGTTTTTTGAATAGGCCTTCTATTCACTCAGACACACTACTTTTTTGGCATACTCTTTTCACATAGAATATAGTAGGGAAGTATTCGATTTTGGACACAGCGTATGTCTTTTATTTTAACCACAGGTACACTGATATGATTCAAACCATTATAATAACATCACAAAACATTCCTCAGAGAGCTACAGTTTTTTGCCTTAAAAGAGTTAGTTCACCCAAAAAGGAATCTGTTGCTAATTACTCACCCTCATGTCGTTCCAAACCCATAAGACCTTTGTTCATCTTCGGAAACACAAATTAATATATTTTTTATCAAATCTGAGAGCTCTCTGTCCCTCTGTAGACAGCAATGCAACTGCAATGTTCCCAGGTCCAGAAACGTAGCAAGGACATCTGCAAAATAGGCCATTATAGTCCAGTGATAGTCCAGTGCTCTTTATCAGTCTATATCTGTTAGCTACTAGTAGATTATTTGCAGTGTCAGCTCGTCGAGGGAGGCAGGGGAGGCACAGCTTCCCCAAAATTTTGAAGTGAAAATGTGAGGAGGACGATTTAATGATAATACAATTCACAATTAATTTCAGTTCATGATTCAGAATGTGTATTTTTTGTTTGTAATTTCACAGCTGTAATACCATAACATGTTACTGAAGTTGGAAAGCGCCACTTTTCTATCGCGAATGTGACGAATCTGCTGATGTAATTACAACCGCTAATGATAGAGAAGGATAGGGGGAGGCCGGGGGAGAGCTGAGCTCTCGTGCCTCCGTTGGTAAAAAATTTTTGCCAATCACCATCGAGTGTTCACTTTCAGAGCTGAGGAGTGTTGAGAAAAGAAACCTCGCAGAGGAGACTAGCCTCCCTTCAGATATCAACCAATCATCATAGAGACATAAATTACGTGAGATTAGTTTTGTAATTACAACCGCTAATGATAGAGAAGGATAGGGGGAGGCCGGGGGAGAGCTGAGCTCTCGTGCCTCCGTTGGTAAAATTTTTTTGCCAATCACCATCGAGTGTTCACTTTCAGAGCTGAGGAGTGTTGAGAAAAGAAACATCGCAGAGGAGACTAGCCTCCCTTCAGATATCAACCAATCATCATAGAGACATAAATTACGTGATATTAGTTTGACCGTCTCCCACTGTGCAGATAATGTACCAAGTACTTATGATGAGTAGTGATATTGAATATTTGATCGCCAACAGATTTACCAAGCTGTCATTCAAACAGCATTTATTCAAATTTTAAAAAAGGGAAAACACGCCTAACTGGAAAGAGACTACAGCAGTCGGCTTAATTAAATGGCACAACAGGCATCTCTCTTTTAACACAGACTTTTAAGAAGGGATGGATGTTTGCTTCAACAAGTGATAGGCCAGGTAAGTGAAGCTATATTATCTTGTTGTATGTGTGTCGTTTTCTTTACGTTTTCTGACTAAAAGCAACTAAAAAGCCATTTAAAAGGGGTTAAGCAAATAATAATAATAATAATAATCGGCAGGGATCCCCATACCAATACAATGAGTGTGCCTCCTCTATGTTAAAACCCACAAGCCGCCACTCATTATTTGTCAAAAATATGTTTAATGTTTAGCATACTTGTCTGCTTACTGTAGATGATAGGCAGTCAATGTCTTTATCTAAACATTAGCATATGTTCATGATCACCAGTGAGAATGAAACCACATATTCAGAGTTACTTAAACTTGTTTTAAGCATGTTATCTTCATGATAATCATGGTCCTTGGACCCAGCACTCTATTCAGAAGAAACATCATTCAGGTTTGATACATTTCTAAATATTCATAATTATGCAAAGGTATCTTTTCTGGTTTATTCGTTTTTGTTATTTCATGCATCAAATATATAACGACTAAACACACTGAAAGTGATATTAGTTATCAGTTCAGAGTGAATTTTAATTTGTTACTCACTGTCATCTCTGGTAGTTGATGTTGAGCATCTCTTCACAGTCTATTTTCCATGTACCATGTCTGTTTTAGAATATTTAACGGTATCTTTCGTCAGGTCAATTTGATACTATGCTGTTGCGCTGGACAGGTCAATGAACTCTGACTTTTAGTAGGCCCACTTAACCAAGGCAAATTCATAATCACAAGCCTCAATGTAAAGTTTTCTTATCAGAAGAAAGACAACTTCATCTCTGCTGTAGTGAGCTGGTTTGGTTCAAGGATGGTTGAACACTGAACAGTTTATCACCCTCACTGGCACTGACATGGAACATGCAAATCTAAAATCACACAACATCAGCATCCAAAGTATTGTTGATACAGCATCCACTGTTTTGTTAACTTTAAGATGACAGAAAGCTAGAAAGCATAATGTCTACTGTGGTAAACTATGAATAATTGGTGAAAAGTGATACAGCTCACGTATGATTTAAAAAAAAGTTATTTTTTTGTTTAATCATACGGGAGCTGTATTTGTTTAGTCATACGTGAGCTGTATCACTTTTCACCAATTTGCCTTTTTTGAATCTGCCTTTTTTGACACCAAAAAAGTTTTTTTTTTTTTGAGTTTCCATTACTGTGCAATGATATCTGAATAAAATGTATCTGAATAAAATAATTAGTCTGTCAGCCCTGAATATATATATATCTGTTGTGCAATAACTGATGACCAGTGTTGGGGAAGTAACTTTTAAAAGAAATGCATTACAATATTGTGTTACTCCCTAAAACTAATTATGTTACTTGGTTACTTTTTATGGAAAGTAATGCATTACATTACTTTTGAGTTGCTTTTTAAATTTGGGCAGGGCTTGCTTGCTTGTTTTTAATTTAAAAAAAAGTTCTACTTTTACAAATGTAAAAGTGGTTGACTCTTAACTTTTATAAAGAATATCTCTTTGGATTTTAGACTTTAGTCTTTGCAACTTTACAGATCTTCTTTATGCACCAAGAGCTTGTAACATTATATGACCCCTTTAAACTAATTAAATAATTACTTGTAGCTTTTTAGTACACTTTGAAGAATAGTCTCAGTAAACTACTAGTTTAGTAGTTTTATACTGCAAGCATACTTATGAGTATTCTTTAAGTAAGTGAACATTACATCATACTTTAAGTATACTGCTATGTCCCTATATAGGTATTAATTTGTATATATTTTGTTATATGATTATCTGAACATACAAACCATCAAAAGAAAGAACAGGGTATCTGCTTGTAAACAAAAACATTTTATTCTAGCTTCATGCATTCTTTTTTATAAACACTTGAATGTGGGTAAGTTTCATAAAAAAAAAAAAAGAAAGAAACATTTTGAACAAAAAGCTGAAAAAAGACTATGAATTGGATTCAGAATGATAATCATAGATGGAGTCGATCAACCAATTTGCCTTTTTTGAATCGGCCTTTTTTGCCACCAAAAAAGTTTTTTTTTTTTGAGTTTCCATTACTGTGCAATGATATCTTAATAAAATGTATCTGAATAAAATAATTAGTCTGTCAGCCCTGAATATATATATATATCTGTTGTGCAATAACTGATGACCAGTGTTGGGGAAGTAACTTTTAAAAGAAATGCATTACAATATTGTGTTACTCCCTAAAACTAATTACGTTACTTGGTTACTTTTTATGGAAAGTAATGCATTACACTACTTTTGAGTTGCTTTTTAAATTTGGGCAGGGCTTGCTTGCTTGTTTTTAATTTAAAAAAAAGTTCTACTTTTACAAATGTAAAAGCCCTTTCACACCAAAACTTTCACACACTTTCACACCCTCAGGCTAAAGGAAATGTAAATTCATGCCTGTACGGTAGAGGGCGCAGCTCAAACAAATTGCATGAAGAATATGATGCAGGAGAAGAAAGTTCAGCACCATTTAGCAATAACAAAAATGAAACACAAATGTGTAATTTTTGCTTATTAGTATGGTTGAATTGGATCATCGAATGTCAGTAGCAAAGACATTGGTTAATAAAATGGGATTAAATACATAAATTATATTTGTCTTATTTAACATATTTAATTATTGCAGGTTTGTATAATATTCTGAGTTTGCATTTGACTGTTTTTATTCATTTTGAGGAATACTGAATCTGTTTTTGTGCAGGTGAGATGAGACATGTTCATATTTAGTCTAGAACTACAGTAACATCATGTTCACATAGCATGCACAACGCCTCTGCTCTTACTCCATATATTCATTCAGATATTGCATTACCTCCAACACTACTGATGACATCATGTTTAACTAAGAAATGTAAATGTAGACAAAGGCAAATCATCAGTTCTCTTATTTGAATGAGGATTGTGGATGCCATTTTTTTTTTTTTTGCATGGGGAAATGGATTAAAAACTATGCAAATAACAGCTACATTTGTTTGCTGCGTCATTTTCACTGCTACTGTCACTGCTGTATGTGTGTTGTCCCTTACCAAAAAAAGTATACTTTAAGTTTATTTTATTAAGTAAAATTCAAGTATATTTTAAGTATACCTTATGTAGTAAGCATACAAATATCAGTGTACTAGTAATATACTTGTAAGTGTACTATTTCAATACTCCTTGGGACCTAAATTGGCCCGCTTTCTAGTGTTTAAAAGTATACTTTTAAGTATACTTAAAAGTATACGGCCAGAGCGACGAGACAAAAACATGAAAACCCATTATAAATGAGGCATTTGTTGCATCCAGTGGGGACATAATTATGGATTATAATGATCTATACTGTCTTTTTGCATCGCGCCGCATAAACATAAAACCATGTCTGCATTTGAAATGACAAAATGACAAATAACAAGCGCTACACTACACTGCTCAAAACTCGCGTTTGAATCATCAGTGGCAAATCCTTTAAATATGAAAACGTACTAACAGTCTGTGAGTCAGAACAGCCGGAATTCTAGTCTACTCTCCCAGAATCAGGAAACAGTCCTCCATAAAATATTTGGGTTGAACTGTTCTGGAACAGTGTTGTAAATACAACTTAACAACTGATTTCTAGTCGTGTCCTCTTTTGGAAGGCTAAACAAAGTAGTTTCGCTTTCACAACACAGCTTCACACACGGCGGGCTTGTGTGAGTGGAGGCCGGCGGGCTAGAGAACAGCACGGCCGACGGATTCGACGAAGGAGCGTTCGGCGGGCTTGCAGCAACCACATCTGACGACCCCTGGTCCCCAACACACATACCATGTAGTTTTCAAATAAGCCTGAAGGACTTGATTAGTTGGATCAGGTGTGTTTGATTAGGGTTGAATCTAAACTCTGCAGGCCTCCGGCCCACCAGGAAGTGAGTTTGACACCCCTGCTTTAAAACAATGATGTCACTGATGACGTCCACATTTTAAGTATATTTCTGAGAAGTACATGAAAAATAGACTGAAAGTATACTTTCCTATTTTTAGTTTAAAAGAAGTATAGGCCTACTAATAGCACACTTGAATCAATTTATTTTTTGTAAGGGGTAGCAGTAGCACAATCCCCCTCGAAAATGAGATGGAGCATCTCAAAGGGTTTTCCCTTTAATAAAATTCACATTCAAATCCTGACCCGAGTGTGCTTGAATGAACCTTGACCAATGAGTCCTAGAGATGTTGTATCAAAATAACCAAAATCAGCCTTGGATGAAATATTGCTCATTCATGTTAGTTTGTATTTACATTTATAAATCGCATTTATAAACCAAAAGACAGGTTATGAGAGAGGAAAATGCTTTTGTAATTAAATCTGGCTTCTTTACACGTGGTGTGATCTTTGCATAGTCCAATGAAAGCTCAGTCTGTTTGTATTTCTCCATTCATTCTGCATGCAAATAATTCAAATCAACAGGTTTGGACTTGATCTATATTGATACTAGTAACCACGAATGTAATGTAAAGGTTATTAGATAGCCTACCCCCCCAAAAAACAGTTTGCACTTTGTGTTTTGTATATATATATATATATATACATTATTTGAATTTCAATGGAATTCATATTCATGATCAAACCATTAACATATGAAATTCCATCCCAAAATGTTGTAATATTTTGTAGAGGCATCTTTTGAAGACAAGATATATCTTTTGGGGTAACTTGTATTTTATTTACCAACTTACCATTTTGATTGGGTGGATATTGGCCCATTTTTTCAAACATATTTACTCAGAAGTTATTCTAGTTTGTTAAATGATATCTTTCTTTGGCTTTATTTATACCTTTGAATAAAACTGAAAGTAAACATTAAAGAATAACAGAAACACATAAACAATTTAATATATTGACTAAATAAGTAAATACTTTAAAATATCTGAGCATGTTACTTATATATTTGTTATAGAATTGCTTTAGAAACCAAACATATTTTACATTAACTTTACATTACCAAATCATCCATTCGTTCATTGCTATTTTCAAATATTTCATTTAGTGATTTCTTCTGTGCATCAGTCTGGTTAAGAATGCAGCATATGAACAACTAGAAGTAAATTTTATATACATGGATGTGGATGGTTTTGTGTACTGTAGCTAATATACATTACAATAGAGACAGAGATGCCCCTTTATGGTCTTTTTCCCCCTTCAGGTTGCCACACATCTGACTTCCCAACTTCTTTAAATAAACAAAATAGATGATACTGCTGTAGGTTTTGAATGTTCTGTGTCAGCAGCCCAGTGAAGGTGAATTAAACCAAAGCAGCTCAATACAGCAGAGATGAAGAAGACTCTGACTGGACTTCTCCTGTTTGTCCTTTATGGACTAACAACAGGTAGGACTGGAGTTAAAGTGCACATTCGTATGACCAGTCGACTGAATTGCACTTTTGCTAAGAGTCTTTGCAAAGCATATACAAGCCTGTCTGTAGTCTCTAGCAATGAGGATCTTCAGATGCTTGAAGAGGCAGCTGGAGGAACATACAGTCATAGTTGGATCTACAGCCAGGAAGACTCATGCAAGTTACTGAAGTATGAGGACACTACTTCAGCTGTGAATTACTTATTTATCAATCCTTCACATTGTGCAATCACCAATAATGGCGCTTGGAAATCAGTATCATGTTCGGATACGTATCCTTTCTTCTGCTATGTGAACTTCATTCTGGTGCAGGAGAATAAGACATGGGAGGAAGCTCTGAAGTATTGCAGGTCTAACTACACTGATCTGGTCTATTTTCATTTTCCGTGGCCAGTAAATCAGATTATAAATGAGACTAATAATGCTCAGACAGACAGGGTTTGGACAGGACTGCGTTTTCTGAATGGAGCTTGGAACTGGCTGAATATGGCAAATGTTCCGGCATTTATCTTTTCTCTGCCATCATGCCCACCTGAACCAAACCGCTGTGGAGCCCGTAACATCAAGACAGAGCAATGGGAGAACCGAGATTGTGAGGAGAAACTCAACTTTATTTGTCTTAAGAAATAAAGGCAAGTGATGAAGGAATGTGAATATTGCTTTCCCCTCGTCTGCTGTTTGCACATAAAAGCTTCTTCATACACCCGAATATTCTGCATGTTGGTCACTAATCTATAAATCTTTCTTAACAGAAAACTGAGCACACAGAGACATTGCTCTGCAACCAACAGGACGTGGCTATATTTATTTTTGTTCGTTTTGTTTTGAAAATTGTCCTATAATAATTGTTTGTACTAACTGTGAATATACTGTATATGAAAATATAAATGATTCATCAGTTATTAAATTTACTTATATTTACTTCAGAAAGTTACTGCAATCCTTGGATCATCAGTGGAAAGACCTTCACTGTAGTTTATCTGTATGCAAAAACTAAACAAGCCACATGTAATGTCATGTTGATGGCTCATATTACACAGTGGTTAGATGTCGCCAGTCTCTACCTAAATGTACAGAAAATAGTTTGCATGTGTTTTTTTTTCTTCTTTTTTCAAACTGATGGTGATGTAACAAATATTCATGTTTCAGGAGAAATGTGATGTTATACAGCTTAAAAATGATAGCTAAATGCACTATTTATGTTAATGATTATTTATGTGCTTGTAAAAAGTTAATTAAATAACAATTATTTTTCTCTGATTACAGTCAACTGCTCCTCACGGGGCTACTGGTGGTGCTGTGATAATTTAGGCTTAGTGTGCTGTTTTTTTGTTTGTTTGTTTTGTTTTTAACCTACAGGGGTAATTCAGACACATACATACATACAGTATATACAGAAAGAAAGAAAGAAAGAAAGAAATTTTAAACAGTGCAACGTATGTATATGTATATAAATAATTTAGTATTTTATCAGTTATTATCATGTACCACCAACACACAGAAAACATTTTTTCCATAGCACATCAGAAAATCTACTACTGTCTCCTGAAGTAATGTAACTTCTCCAGATTGCCGCCCTCATGTGGCTATAAGAGAAAGCTCAACAACTTCTAAAGAATAATCAACTAATAAGAAGTGAACAGATTTAAACATCAAAACATTATTGTTTATGCATTTACAACAGGTCAATGTGTCAAATTAGATAGAAAATAGAAATTGTATGCATCAATTTTCATTGAAAGAAAATGCAGGTTGGTTTATTTTGGTCAAGGGATTCTTGATAGATTTTGTAAAATAGCTGTAAGCAGTGAAAGTATAGCCTACATAGCCTATATATTATACATATACATTTTTTTTAAAGCTAGGCCTACTTAGAATGCCTTATTCTGTCACATCATCATGCTTTATTGTATTTAAAACACTGTATGTACATTATTGTACACAATATGTGAAACAAAAGTTAAATGTGTCCAGCATAGTTATCATAGCTTTAGTGGCAATGGCATAAATTATAAACCAAGTATTAAAAATATCCAGAGTTTTCATATTATTAGATTTTTAACAAAAATTACATTTGTACCAAGGGAGTGTTTTGACCCACATGTGGAACTGAAACTGAATCCAGAAAAATTAAAACGGAAAAAAAGATTTTGGAAAAAATAAAACCTAGGCTAATTTGGGAAAAATGATTCCTGTTCACAGTGACCCTGACTATTACTGTATTAATTTTCAAATCTTGTTACTGTATGGTTTTGGAGAAAATTATTAAACAAAATTACTCCAAAAACCAGTGCATTCTAGCAGTTGCACTATTACGCATTTTCAAACCCTCATAAAAATCTTTCCTTTATAGGTTTGCTCATTCTTTCAAGTTAGTTCTGTTTTCTCCAAAACTATACATTATATACTAGACATATTTTGGGTCACTGTGAACAGCAATCTATTGAAAATATCAGCAAAAGTATAAAGTAAACGCCATTATGACAGCTTCTTTACATGCATTTTGACCGCTCCCAGCACCTATACCGTAAGTGTTACCGTAAAATTAGATGCGCAGCAAAAAATTAGACGCGCAGCAAAAAAAAAAGTGTGGCTGGCTTGACCGTGTTTCCCCTTCAGGAACTCGAGCTGCGTCGAGATTCGCTTTGGGAACGC
>NW_015505196.1:77959-97405 GCF_001515645.1 Sinocyclocheilus grahami
GAAGCTGGGTGGCGCCCGGCCGGATGCGCTTTTATGCTTTCTGGTGCTTACGTCACCCTGCTCGTGACGTCTCGCTGCTCCATTGGACGGATTTGACACATGCTTCAGAACGCGGTCACGCAAGGGCGTTCCCAAAGCGAATCTCGACGCAGCGTCTCGTTTCCTCGGGGAACCATGGTTACATATGTAACCTAGAGACGATTTTCAAGACGCGGCTGGCTTGACCGCAGTGCAAGAACGGGAGTGCTAGAGGGAACCAAAAGAAAACGAGAAGGTCAGTTGACGCAAAGACAAAGGACTTTGGTTAAAGCTAAAATAGGATAACTGACATTTTCTGTTGATTTCCTGAGTGGCCATGCTTTTAAGTTAGAATCAACTCCAAACCACAGTTTTGATAAGTGCTGCACGATCGGAAGTCTCTCATTATAACAAACAAAGTGTAAAATTATGTAAATAAGAGATTCGTTGTGCAGTGTAGAGCTTCATTGATTATTACAGATTTTTGTGAGATTGCGATAAAATTAAATGATTGACAGCTTTATAGTTATTATAGGGAGTGCAGAGTGCTCTGCACACTTTCTTGGATAAATCCATTAAGAATTTGAATTGGACCAGTGACAGCTGCCGGCTGCAAGTTTCGGGAGTGACATCCGCATATAAATGCGACATTTAGGCTATGCGGATGCCACTATCAATGAACAGGGCAAAAATATGTCAAAATGTATATTGGCTAGAGCACCCTCAGTGATTTTATTCAGGAACCGGAGCCCGGTCTCATGAAAATGCATATAAATAGTACGCCAAATAAAAACAAAAACTTGTGGTATATACGCAAAAATGTACTTTGGCGTGCATATGATACGCATGTGTTTAATGTGCATATAATATGCAGTTTTCGCATACATATGAAACGCATCTACCCCACAACCCTAATCCTACCCATTATGTAGCATATACACGCCAAAGTAAATTTTTGCATTGGAAAATGTATTATATTGAAAGTTACATTTTCAAATGAAAATAGTAACATGATCGTTTTATAAAGTAGCCTATGCATTCATATGTGCTTCATTTTCGCTGGAGGAAACAGCTGTGGTGTGATGAGGGGTGAACGCAGTGAAAACTTAGGCTACAGTAGATGGGGAACCAACCGAGTATTGCTCTCCCATGATATTTTGTAAACTGGATTTATGACAAAAAAACTGCACAGATGCATCTATTATAACAGTATATCGATAAACACACACCTTGTCCTCTGTTTCTCGCACTGACCCGCTGCGGTCTGCGGATTGAAGAACGCGCTGAAAGACAGGGAGGAGCCGATCGAAGTCTGCCGCCGTTTTCATATTAAATTTAAAGGGGACTAAGGCGATCACGATTTCATGTACAGTTTATGGAGATAATCGCAAAATTTTAGGGGGGCTGAGTAGTCATTTTAGGGGGTCTATAGCCCCTCTAAAAATGGCCTAGTGACGCCCATGCCTGGAACAACATTTTAATCCAAAGATTTTGTCTTGATCATATCCCTACACCTAAACCTAACATTAACCATGAGTAATTCCTAAAATCAGAGGAAATTATAGATTAATGACACTGATGTACAAGCACCAAACACTGATTATAAGCCTAAATTAAGATTAAAAACCCTTGCGCTCCGAGCGACGAAGGTCACCGCGAGTTCTCTGGGTCATGCTATGTCCACGCTTGTGGTCCAGGAGCGCCATCTCTGGCTGTGTCTGGCAGACATGAGGGACACCGACAAGGTTCGGTTCCTCAATTCCCCTGTGTCCCAGACCGGCCTCTTCGGCGACGCAGTCGAGAGCTTTGCCCAGCAGTTCTCGGCTGCCCAGAAGCAGACAGAGGCGATCTGACACATCCTGCCCCGCAGATCCCTCCTTCAGGGAACGAGGGTTACCATACGTAACCGAGACGTTGTCGCACTTGGTAAAATCAGGTTCTGCTTGTAAACCGCGTGTAGCACTCTAACACGATGCATGGTCCACTCCAATACCGTGACCCTGATAGCACACAAAATTGACAAAATTATATCCCAATATATCATTTCATGATGGTAAAGTTCCCAGGATTCTGCAATGTCTATTTAAAAAATTCATATTTGTATTAAGTCTCTGCATTGTTCCAAAGACTCTAGTTCTCAACTGAACGTGCGGGAGAAGCATTACTAAATTTGGCCTATATTCATTTGTGCAGTTTTCAAATGTTTTTTAAAAGTGCAAAAATTCATAAACAAAAATCTGAAAAGAAGTCAATATTTTACTTTTTTGGGTAAAATTTTGTGTGTAGGCTACGGTTCTAATTTCAATTTTAGTTTTCAGCATAGCATTTAAAAATACAATAACGGATCTTTTCTCTTTTTTTTCGTCTGGGTTAAAAAACGAAAAATGAATGGATGCAAAAGTATCTTTTGGTCATTTGATTTTTTGTTTAATATTGAAAGCAGAAAAATGAGAAATGGCTCCTTTTTAGTTTTTTAATTTTTTGCAAAAAAACGAAAAACAAGAATTCGGCTTAATTTTTCGTTTTTCGTTCAGGGGTAGAAAAATGAATAAACAGCTTGAATATTCGACTTCTACATGTGGGCGGGAATTAAATGCCCCTTTCTGCTGATTGGTCAGACAAAAAAAAAATCTAACCATGCTGTCATCAGTCCTTCTGCAGTTCCGCACGGCAGAATACTAGTCCTCTGCTGCTGCAGTTGTACAGATTCTTAAACTGTTTTATTGCAACTATATTTAATCTTTTTTTCACCAAACAACCAGACAAATTAATGGCTTGACAAAACCCGTTCTGTGACAGAGCCTAGACAGGGCTTTCTTCTGTGTAGACCAGCGGTTCTCAAAGTGATAGGGGGTCCGCAAAATAATTTGCTATAGTCTACCATATTTTCCAAACTGTAAAGTCACTTTTTATCATGATACATACTGTGATTTATTCTAAAGTGACTTAAATAATGCATTTAACGTCAAATAACCTTAATGAAGACTTTTAAAAATAGGCGCATCAAGTACTCGCTGTGTATTGGTTCATGTTTGTGACATACGATGTTCAAGGAGACCGAAACGCGCTAAAGCAGCTTTTTCTGTTGTTTTCTTTGTTTTTCAAAGGCACAACATTTTGTAGCAATTTTGAATGTACACAAATAAAACTATACATTTTACCATATGACTATATTGTTTTGCCTTGTTGGCCTTTCTGTTTGGAATAAAGGAGTTTTCACCTGCATTTGGACCCAGACCCTATTTTCCCACGGTGCCCCTTACTCGCCCGTGACAAAAAGCATGACTCGATGGTGTCCTGAGTATTTAAACCAGGTTGTTGGCCACATCCCAAATGAACATAAGGACATGTTCTGTGAAGACCAGAGAGGTTAAAAGGTCTCCTAAGGAATCTCAGTCTGGTTCTTGTCCTCTAGGTGGGGGAAACCACCCAACGCAGTTTCCACTAATGATTTTCCTCATGTGATGGTCATGACTTGCTGTGTTTTTGACCATTAATCTTGGTTACTTGCCCCAAATTTGACAATGTCCTTGGAATTGTCAGTAAGTGTTCTTTTGTTTTAATGCTGTGAGCTGCTCAAATCTGCTAGTTGGTGGATTTACTTCAGACTTGTGGCGCCAGGGTATCGTGGACAGATTCATGATGTTGTCTTGGGCCTCTTTGTGGAATTCGGCTCTTTGGGTTGTTCAACAGCAATCGGATCGAATCTTAAATTGTCTGAATCGGTCTGATACCCTACACTGCCCAAATGTTCACGCAAAGAAAGAAGGCATAACTTTTATCCTTGCTGTAGTATTGTTGATTTGCCACTGATGATTCAAATGCGAGTTTTGGGCAGTGTAGAGTAGCGCTTGTTGTTTGTCATTTCTCCGATCACAAATGCAGACATGGTTTTATGTTTACGCGGCGCGATGCAACGCAATGCGTAAAAAGACAGTATAAGTCATTATAATCCGTAATTATGTCCCCACTGGATGCAACAAATGCC
Organism: Sinocyclocheilus grahami; assembly: GCF_001515645.1. Lineage (NCBI taxonomy): Eukaryota > Metazoa > Chordata > Actinopteri > Cypriniformes > Cyprinidae > Sinocyclocheilus > Sinocyclocheilus grahami. The sequence continues at coordinate 81,966 of NW_015505196.1, forward strand.
TCGTTTATAATGGGTTTTAATGTTTTTGTCTCGTCGCTCCGGCCGGACAGGGCATCACAGTATGGCCCCTTACCATACTGTGATGGTGGACATGTTTTTATCATGTGTTCATCACAGTATGTATGAGCTGCAGTGCAGGTAATCTGACATTTAATCAGATCAATGTCAAACAGGAAAATTCCAGTGAGAGTCACCTTCTCCTCTGCTGTAGTGAGCTGCTTTGGCTTAAGGATCGAGCACTGAACAGTTTATCACCTTCACTGGACTGCTGACACATAACATTCAAATTCTATTGCAGCAGCATCTAGTTTGTTTATTAAAAAAAAAAAAAAAAAACCTGGGAAGTCAGACAACATCTGCATCCAACAATGAAAAACATTTGGTGTAGAAATAATTTTAATTTAGAAACTGCTAGTGAATTTCACAAATAAATACAAAAAACAGCAAGCAACATTAAATTGTACATTAAATTTATGAAGTAGAAAAACTGAAATAGTATGTTCTTGTAAACCATACAATAATGTTTGTTTTATTTACAACTTTGAAAAGTCTTTGACAGTGCCATTTACTGTAGCAGTTTTGTTTATTTTAAAACTATCAAAAGCCCTATTATTCACTATCCTGCAAATCTCAATAGTCATAAATGGTGAAAAGTGATACAGGTGATCACACTTGAGCATCAAATTAAATATACATTTATGTATGAGTTTCACTGTCAAATGGTTTCTCGGTTAAAAAGTAAATATAATAATCTGTATATAAGCACCGGATATGTATAACACACAGTGCAATAATTTATTATGTTCATGCTAAGAAATGTAAATGTAGACAAAGGCAAATCCTAATTTCTCTTATTTGAATGAGGATTGTGGATGTGGATTTTTTGCATGCAGAAATGGATGAACAACAATGCAAAGAACAGCTACATTTGTTTGCTTTTGTTTTTCTGAGTAATTTTCAGTTCATGTTTGACAAACAGTCTGTTGTTCAGGGCAATGCCACTTCAATGTGTTTGAAACACAGCTTTGTGTGTTTGAATGAACCTTGAATGACCGATACAGTCCTATAGACATTGTTTCAAAACAACAACAAAAATATTGCCTCTGCATGTGATTTGGTGTTATGCATTTTAAACAGAAGATAGTTAACTACAATGGGAAATATATGTCTTCTTTTTATGTGTTGTTTAATCCTTGTTCGACAATATGATAACAGTAACTTGCATGCAGTCAATCTGTTTGAAATTTCTCCATCCTTTCTGAAAATAATTCATATCAATCGAATTGGACTTCATGTACGTTGACATCATTGACCATGATTGTAACATAATGCTTGTTACAGTACTGTCATTTTTCTCATTTTTATTGAACATGTGTCATAGTGTCTTGAAACCTATTATATGACTAATTTCAATGGATTTCTTTAAAAATTATGTTCACAAAATATTATAAAAAATAAAGCAATGAAATGACAACATTTTAATATTTTGTAAAGGCACTTTTTGTTAGTTTTATGTTATTTGGGCCAAAAAAATTAAAAAAATGTGTAGAAATTGTTAGTAAATATTACAATTACAAAGAAACAACAAGTAAGACATTGAATTATTTGTGAGATTTTGGAGTAGTCCTGTAAAACATTTTAACACCATTTTCACAGAGTATTTACCGACTTTACCAACTCTCTTCAGACTGATATTGGTCCTTTTTCCAAACATATTTGCTTCAGGTTGTTCTTGTTTGTAGAACGAACCTTAAATCATTTATAGAAATTACAGAAATATGTAATTATTCTGCTTGATGCTTTTTTCATATATAACTGAATTCTAAAGAGTAATAGAAACACTTAACAAAACATATATTTTATTTGTTTGCTTAATTAGTCAAAAAATCATCTTCTTGATGTGACTTAAGATCATAATGCTTTCAAAATTATATTGATTTTTTATTTTTATTTCCATTTTTAAATTTGTTTGGCTTTTATATGCATCATTCTTGATTTAGAATAGCAGCATATGAACAACTAGAGTTGGATTTTACATTCATGTGAAGGGTTTCATGCAGCTAATATTCTAATATATATAGACAATATAGCTAACATAGAAAGAGATGCCTTCAAGACTGTAATATTTTTCCTTAAATAATTTAAACTTCAAAACAGCCACATGCCTGACTTCCCAGCTTGTTTAAATAAATCTGCTGTAGGATTTGAATGTTCTGTGAGAGCAGCCCAGTGAAGGTGATAAGCTGTTCAGTGCTCAACCATCCTGAAACCAAAGCAGCTCACTACAGCAGAGATGAAGATGATTCTTACTGGACTTCTCCTGTTTGTCCTTTACGGATTAACAACAAACAGTACTGAATTTAAAGTGCACTTTTATGTGACCACTCCAGTGACCTGTGCTTTTGCTCAGAAGTTTTGCAAAGAGTTTTATAACAACCTGTCTATAGTCTCTAACAATGAGGATCTTCAGATGCTTGAAGAGGCAGCTGGAGGAAAATATGGCGATAGCTGGATCAACAGCCAGGAAAACTCATGCAAGTTACTGAAGTATGAGGACACCATTAACTCAGTGGTGGGGTTCCTACTAAAAAATCTTCCATTTTGTACAGACACTCATGGGGTTCGTTGGGGACGAGCTTCATGTTCGAATAAATACCCTTTCTTCTGCCATGTGAACTGCATTCTGGTGCAGGAGAATAAGACATGGGAGGAATCTCTGGTGTACTGCCGGTCTCACTACACTGATCTGGCTTCTTTTCATTTTGGTTGGCCAGTAAATCAGATTAAAAATGAGACTAATAATGCCCAGACAGACAGGGTTTGGACAGGCCTGCGCTTCTTGAATGGAGACTGGTTTTGGCTGAATGTGAAGAATGTACAGAACAACCTCCCTTTGCCTTCATGCCCAACTGAGCCGCACCGCTGTGGAGCCCACAACACCAAGACAGAGCGATGGGATAACAGAGACTGTGAGGAGAAACTCAACTTTCTTTGTATAAAGAAATAATGGCAAGTGATGAAAAAAAAGCTTTCACTTTATCTGAAGATTATGTTTGATACCATGAATGTCAAAAATATAAAGGCACATAAAAGTATTTTCATACACTTGAGAATTTTGTTTAAAAAAAATGCATGTTGGTCACTAATTTACCTTTTTTTTTTTCTTAACAGTAAAGTGAGCAAACAAAGGCATTGCTCTGAAACCAAGAGGACATGAGGATGTGGCTACATTCAGTTTTGTTCATCTAAAGATTTTGAAAAGCCTGTTTAACTTAAAACATTTTTCTTTGTATTTAACGGTGATGTTTGTAACAGGAAGATCTAATAATGTTAGAAAAAAATATATTTTTTATCATGTTGTAAATGGACTTTTGTCTATAAGATCTGTGCATTCTAACCAGACACATTCAAACGCAAGTTTTCACATTTGAGACACATTTTTTTCCTAGTCTAAATGGATATGTCTCTCTGCTGATCACTTCCTCCATAATTTTGAACGTCGTAAATAAATGTATATTATGTGTTGATTAATGCTGAAAATGATAGCTAAACTTGCACTTTTTACTGTAGTGTTTACTAATGTGCAATGTTCCTGTAAATCTAAACTGAATAAATGAAATTAACAATTATGTCTCCTTAAATACAGTCAACAGCTTTTGTTCTTATAGCTTATGTCCTTATATTACTATATGCCTTAATATGTCCTTATATTACTTTTCCAGATCAAGACCGGTAAAAAAAATTGAGTCTTATTGCAGATAATTGCACCAAACTAAAACTGAGAAAAATAAAGATAAAATGTATTATACATCTATAAATTATATATATATATATATATATATATATGAAATCTGAATTCCAAATAATAATGTATAATCTTTTCTCTTTTTTTGTATATATATATATAAGATGTCAGAAAATTTTAGTGACTCCTATAAAAATGTACCCTTTCCAGATAACAAAATATTCCTATTGTCCTCATGTGCCTAAGAGTGGAAATGCAAACACTTCCAGTAAATAATCAACATCAAATGAACTGTAGAAAAATCATTTTACAGAAAGCTTATGCATTGAAAGAAGAGGTAGGTTTCTTTTTGACAAGACATTCTTACAGTGTCTTGGCCTGATGGATTTTGTACAATGCAATATCATTAAAAACATATTGTGAAAACAGCATCATTTGTGACGTATTATGTGAAATGAATATTTTATATAACAGAGATCTAATATTTGTTTAAATAATGCATGAAATGGAATGGATTTATATAATTCAACAAAGTAGTTCAACAGGTTTTGTAAGTAACGAGTCGTCGTATTTAATGTAATTTACTTGTATCGTTAGATATGAATAATACATTCAAATGGACAGCAGACATTAGATTTTATGTTTGGGTACACCTACAGTAGCTATAAATAGTGAGTGGGTAATACAGTTAGCCATGTTTTAAAACAAAAAGCTGTCCCCAGTACTGCTGTCATGATACACATATTATCATGTTTTTTCTGATTATTCAGTCTTTTGATTTCTATTCCCCTCTTTAGATCAGGTTTCTCTACAGCACATCACATGTACTGCAGAGGATTGTGATCATCAGGAAGCTCCTAGCAGCAGCTCTGACATCCTCTCATCTTCTGAGGACCAGCAGATGCAGGAGCATCCTCAGTCTTGTGTCGATGATAGTCCAGTTAATCTGTCAGAGGGTGAGATTGTGTCCCCGCTGACAGAACAGCCGGACAATGATGTGGTCACGGGAACTGAGGGTGATTTTATTGCTATAACCCAAAACATACACACATAGGCCTACTTTGTTTATGGCTGCTTGATATGCATCATCATGAATATTTGTAGGTTAAAATGTTTATGTATAAAGGAAAGTGTATGTAATGGCAATGATTAGATAATGGTCTCATTTATTTGAGATTTTCCATAATATTTAATCACCATTTAGCTTTCTTTCCAAATATTTTTTGTATTCCCAGTGTGACTAATGGACTTTTAAAAGCACAAATATTCCATATAGTATCTAAATATAGGGCTAAATAATATTAGGCCAATAACATTACTCATATAGGAGAATTAGAAAAAAAAATCAGTTTAGATTTAGAAAAGCATATCACCTTGCAGAAATTTAATCTGTCTTTGAAACGGAAAAATATGTGTCTATTTGAAATTTTATCCCAACTACGGTTATTTATCTTTTAATAGACATTGTTCAAACTACAACAACGGTATCTGCCTAGCTTGTCAAAAGGTGAGAGCTTTACAAACAAGGCCAACATATTTTCGACCATAATTTGCAAATAAATTCTTTAAAAATCCTACAATGTGATTTTCTGGATTTTTTTTCTCATTTTGTCTCTCATAGTTGAGGTATACCTATGATGAAAATTACAGGCCTCTCTCATCTTTTTAAGTGGGAGACCTTGCACAATTGGTGGCTGACTAAATACTTTTTTTCCCCACTGTATATCATGCGAAACAAGACAAAGACTAACGTCTGAGCCAAGTGGTCTTATAAAAGAAGCCATAATGCTGGATTTTTTTTTGTTTTTGTTTTTTTAATCAAAATGATCAAAATGAGCAGGTGTAAACGAACTTGAAGGCAGTAGTCAAATGTCTCTCTTGCAGCCATTTGATAAATGCCTGCCTGCATCCCAATCCTGAGGACAGAATTCCTCTTGACAGGCTTCTTCTCCATGACTGGTTCAAGGGACCTATAATCATCAACAACAACAAAAGATTTTGTAGAAATTACAAGATCTGAAATATGATTTCTTAGGTTCTAAAATTCTGAACTTTCCGTTCTAATTCTGAACTTTTAGTTCTGTTTTTTACTTCCTGTTTTTTTAACACCTCAGCACCAGACCTCTCAGCTTCACCCACTCGTTCCCAATCAGCCATACCCGCAACGCTCATCACTGCACCCCATAGAAGCCTTCACTTTACCATAGCACATTGTCTAGTCTCATCAATCACTACCTTGTGATTGCTTACCTAAACACTTACCAGTGGATTATCCCGTTTTCTATCTTCGTCTGTCTTCACTGTTCCCCATTGTACCAACCTGCCCCTGCAAGATATATTGACTTTTATCACTCAAGTTAAGTTTGATGATAATCTCTGAGCTAAGTTCCTCAGCTGTTGATACTGCTTGTTTCTCGTTTTACCTGCTAACCTAACCACAACCTCTGTTGTGGAAGTTACCTCTGTGTATCCTCCTATGCTGGTGATAGAAGACCAGACCAAAGATGCAGAGAAGTGTGGATCCACGTCAAGTCAAGTCAAATCACGTCACCTTTATTTATATAGCGCAATTAACAATACAGATTGTGTCAAAGCAGCTTTACAGTATGAAATAGGAAAATCGTGTGTCAATAATGTGAAAGGACAATAGTAAACACTCAATTTTCAGTTAAAGGCAGTTCATCATTGAATTCAGTGATCCCAGTCAAAATTTTGATCTCACAATGATGTCACCATAAGCTCACATGATACTCATGACAGCTAGCAGTGCATTACAATAGTCCAGTCTAGAGGTCATGAATGCATGAACTAGCTTTTCTGCATCAGAAACAGGTATCATGTTTCGTAACTTGGCAATGTTTCTAAGATGGAAGAATGCTATTTTTGTAACATGGGAAATATGATTTTCAAAAGACAAGTTCCTATCTAATATAACACCCAGATTTTTGACTGTAGAGGAAGTAACCGTACATCCGTCTAGTTGCAAATTGTAATCCACAAGATTCGGTGTACTGTCTTTTGGTCCAATAAGTAATATCTCTGTCTTATCCGAATTTAATAGGAGAAAATTATTGGTCATCCAATCTTTTACATTTTTAACACACTCTGTTAGCTTCAATAATTTAGAAGTTTCATCTGGTCTTGATGAGATATATAGTTAACAGTGGAAACTAATCCCGTATTTGTGGTCACAATGTGTGGTTCACAGTGAGCTAAAATTGTAACCACACAGCACACTCACTGTGTGCTCATACTATGTTCACAATGTGAGGTCACAGCACACTCACTGTCTAGCTCAGGGAGTCCTGTACATTGTTCAGTTCCAGTTACAATGTCTCTGCAGCAGGGTGACTGGGTGACTGTCAGGCGGCATGGTCGCAGGTCAAAACACCGCTCTTCCATTCCAATCAAAACCTTAAACAGGTTCTCCCCACTCAGTGACGCACCCACTGAGAAACCTGATCAAAGTGCTCTAGTTATTGGCGATTCTATTGTACAGAATGTGAAAATAGAGACACCAGCCACCATAGTCCAAAGTTTACCCGGAGCCAGAGCACCTGACATCTTGGCAAATTTAAAAGTGCTGGCTAATGCTAAACGTAAATTCAGTAAGATCGTTATTCACGCCGGCGCTAACGATGTTCGACTTCACCAGTCGGAGATTACAAAAAATAACATTAAAGAGTTGTGTGAACTTGCAAGTACGATGTCAGACACTGTAATATGCTCTGGTCCCCTCCCTGCTTACCATGGTGATGAGATCCATAGCAGACTGTCGTCACTCAATGGCTGGATGTCTAAGTGGTGCCTGCAGAATAACATTGGTTTCATAGACAATGGGACGAGTTTTTGGGGCAGACCTGACCTGTTGAAAAGAGATGGTCTTCATCCCTCCTGGGGTGGTGCCGCTCTTCTGTCTAGAAATATGGCACGTAGTCTTAGAGTTTGTACTTGATTAACTGGGGCCCAGGTCAGGAACCAGACAGGCTGGCTAAACCGACCGTCTGCTAGCCACCTCACGTCACAGAAGTCAGTTAATTCTCAGCACATAGAGAACCTTTCGCCTAGATATCACACTATAGAGACTGTGTCTGCTCCCCAAACTAGAAAATACAAAAAACGTCCAAACCAATTTAAGAGTAACAATTTAATTGATGTTCAACAAATAAAAAACAGATGTAATATGGATAAACACATGATAAAGCTTGGCTTATTTAATATCAGGTCCCTTTCTACAAAAGCACTTTTTGCAAATGATATGATCACTGATCATAACCTAGATGTGCTCTGTTTGACACGGAACCTGGCTAAAACCTGATGATTACATTATTTTAAATGAGTCTACCCCCCAAGATTACCGTTATAAACATGACCCACATCCAAAAGGTAAAGGGGGAGGTGTTGCTACAATTTATAACAATATTTTCAGTATTTCTCAGAGGGCGGGCTTCAAGTATAACTTGTTTGAAGTAATGGTGCTTCATATAACATTATCCAGAGAAACAAGTGTTAATGATAAATCCCCTGTGATGTTTGTACTGGCTACTGTATACAGGCCACCAGGGCACCATACAGACTTTAATAAATAATTTGCTGATTGTATATCTGAGTTAGTGCTGGCTGCACATAACGTTTTAATTGGTGATTTTAATATCCATGTTGATAATGAAAAAGATGTATTGAGATCAGCATTCTTAAATGGTTGAACCATCACTTCTACCACAAAAGACTGCTTTGTAAGTAATCTTCCTGATTTACCTCAATTCCTCAGCATATCCAATATCTCAGAACAACTTGATGATGTGACATAAACTATGGAATCTCTCTTTTCTAGCATTTTAGATACGGTTGCTCATTTCCGCATAAGGAAGATTAAGGAATACAGTCTGACACCGTGATATAATGAGCACATTCGCACCCTAAAGAGAGCAGCTCGGAAAATGGAGTGCAGCTGGAGGAAAACAAAACTAGAGGTATTTCGTATTGCTTGGCGGGAAAGTACCCTATCCTACAGAAAAGCATTAAAAACTGCTAGATCGAATTACTTTTCGTCTCTTTTAGAAAAAAACCCAAACATAACCCCAGGTAATTATTCAATACAGTGGCTAAATTAACGAAAAATAAAGCATCAACTGTAAGGGAGTCTCTGTCACCAGTCACCAGCTCTGGACTCCATGTCCCAGAATCCTCCCTGGCTTACACCTGTTTGCAGTCACGATCACCACTCACACCAGATCACACTCACCTGTATTCTGATCACTTGCACCTGCCGTCTCCAATCAAGCCACCTTCAAAAGCACGCTCCTTCCAGTCACTCATGTTCCAGTCTACCGTTCACCTCCTTGAATTATTCCAGACTCCCTGTATGTGTCTTACCTGTGTGTACTTATTCCTAGATCCTCCAACGATCCTCTGACGGTTCCTTCCGCCGTTCCTGGTCCTCTATCTCCAACGAACCTGCAAGGAGATCACACATCAGCATTCAGCTAAGAACCTTTGAACTGTTCATTGTATTGGATACTCACCTGCCATAGCGCCTTACGATCTGCTTCGCCGAACCTGTCAATAAACCTGTCTGTTCACTCACCTACCTGGGGCCCGTTCTTCGTACGTCGCTAACTCCGTTAGCTGGATTTGATTGTTGATGATTTGGCATGATCTTGGATGGTTTGGTTCTTCGAAGCTCATCCCGGAGATGCTGTCATAGCAACAGGTCCGTAAGCTTAAACCTGCTCGGGAGCAGGCTTATTTCATGTAAATGGGATTAGATGGCATCTTTTTAAGCAGAATTGATACTTAAAATCTGTTCGTTGCCAACGCTACTTTATTATAAAAGCACCCTACTAATCCAGGGACACTAATTTAAAATAATAATCTTTTAAATATGATATAATAATGTTGTGTAGTCTTTAATACTATAGACAGTTTCACTCACTGACTTGTCCCTTAAGAAACTTTAATTAATGCTGTCACGTAACAAATGTTCAAATATAAAATTAAATTAATTGCTAATTACATTGAAATAAAAATGTAACGCATTAGAGATCGTGAATATAAATAATTGGGAATCGTGTAAAAAAAATTTAAATAAAATAAAAACAGTGCACGTTTAATTTAACTAACATTTATGTAGTTTTGTTCGCTTGGCTATTTCCTTTAAAGTCCAAAAATTTGTCAAGTTTTTCGTCAGGTGTCTTTTTTTTTTAATTCTATGATGTAATTACGTTGCTGTCTTGCCGCCAGCCAATAGCTGCATTGCTGATCATGGTTTCGAGTATCGATACATAGCCCCTTTTAAACCAACCCATGAATGCGCAATTATCTCATAACTCAATCCAGCCATACTAATCATCATCAACAGGTGCGTTTGAAGAACTGAATTAGCCAAATCCTGATTGGCACGATGATATCATGTTGGATGTGACTTCATCTCGGATGTAATAAGCGACGTACGAAGAACGGGCTCCTGTTGTCTCTGACTTGATCTGTGACATCAACAGGTATTGACATTTCTCAACAGCACAGCAGTAATGACTTTATGAACTACTTTACTTCCCCGATCGATACTATTACAGTGAAATGATGGCTACGCCCCTGCCGATCGATACTATTACAGATAAAATTGTAACCATGCAGCCGTCAGCTACAGTATCGCATCAGGTAGTGTGCCATAGATCCAGAGGAACAATTTCACTCATTCTCTACTATAGGAGAGCAATAATTTTATAAACTTGTTAAATCATCTAAACCAACAAGTATGTTAGACCCTATTCCATCTAAGCTCCTAAAAGAGGTGCTTCCAGAAGTCATATCCTCTTCTGACTATTATTAATTTGTCATTCATTAGGATTAGGGATGGCTCGATACCACTTTTTCAGAACCGATAACGATCCGATACCAAAAATTCTGAGTATCTGCCATTACCGATATCGATCCGATACAGCACAGGTGTTTTTTTTGTTTTTTTTTAATGTGTAGAATTTCTATACCTCAATGTGTAGGTCGATCATCACTCTTTTGTATGTTACACACAATCTATTAAATATAGACAGCTTCGTTATAAAGAAAAAAAAACAAACAAAAAAATTATCTATGACAAATACTATTATAAACTAGGTTAATGGATAATTCAGTAGCAAAAGTTACTCTAGAAAAATCATGAGTGCACAATTTTATAAAATCCTAAACTTTTAGTGAAAAAAAAGTTATTTAGTGGGTAACAAATAAAAGTGATTAAGTGTAGGGCTAATTCTGGCAGGCCTACACATTGCTCTTTGTATTGTTGTAAAATACATTCATGAAAAACAAGTAATATATTTATATATACTATAGTAGTCAACATTTGAAGTGGATCAAAACCTTTCATCAAAGTTGTCCTAAAACCAAAACAATACCCGCTCTTGTCTTAGTACAACTTTGATTAACTTTTTTGATCCACTTCAAATGTTGACTTCTGTATAAATTAAGAGACATTTCTTTTAAATGTATAGCAGAGTAGTGAGGCAGCAACATATGATAGATAAGATGAACAAGAAAGGCTATTAATAATCTTCCATTGCGCAAGAGTATTATGATACTAAAGGTTACAAATACAGAGCGGCTCAAAGCGCTTATGTGCATCCTGTGTGCAGAATGATGCGCTTGAAGCAACACAGTGTCAGAAACGAGACCGGGATCCAACAGCAGGTGAAAACAAAATCCAAGTTTATTGAAACTGTGATAACAAAAGGTAGATAAGTCAGCCGGATAGCAAAAAGTCAGTTCTGATCAGCGTGGAGGTTAGACCAGCCGCAGTCGAGCCCGCGGGGAAGAGAGAGGGTGAACCGGCAATAGAATTCCACCGCTGAATTCCAGGGGTTGTCTCGAGCATGGGCAGAGAGGAATAGGACGAAACTGCCGTGGAGAGACAGGCCTATGAGTAGCGAGAGCCAAGGACGGGGGCCGACCCGAGTTCTAGAGAGGCAGCAGGGTAGAGAGAGGAGGGTGACAAACACAGGAACGCCAGACCGACTAGACTAGAAAAAAATAAAAACGATTCAGACAAACACAGCATGGACAGAGACGATCTAAGCTGCTGCACAACATGTTACGGACTGACACAAGATAGCATTCAAGAGGGCCAGATAAAGGGAAGAATAATGAGGACAAAACGAGGTGCAGGTGAGAAGGGAGAATTAGCTAACAGGGATAACGAGAGGGGCGGGGTGAACACCAGGATGACAGCAGAGCACATGGCAAGCTGTCAAAACAAGAGGCCATGTGCTCCATGATAACAAAGCCCAAGTAGACCTCACCGAAATCGTGACACACTGAGTCACAGCGCACATCATGGAGAAGTTCAAAGCACAAAGTGAAGAGATGGTGCTTTATGTTTTTGTGGCTTTCGTGGGGCTTAATAACACAGAATAGTATACACACTATATCGGATTTGGATCGGTCTTGTCTGACCGATACCCCGATCCAGCAGAAAATGGCAGTATCGGAGTGATACCGATACTACTGAATATCAGATCGGCGCACCCCTAATTAGGATATGTCCCTAAAACCTAGTTAAGTTATAACATAGTTATTTAGTTAATTATACAAGTTATTAAGCCTCTCATTAAAAAAAAACACACAACTTGACCCCAAAGAAATAGTTAATTACAGACCGATCTCAAATCTCCCTTTTCTGTCCAAGATACTAGAGATGGTAGTATCCTCACAATTATATTCCTTCTTAGAGGAAAAATGGTATCTGTGAGGATTTCCAGTCAGGATTTAGACCATATCATATTACTGAGACTGCTCTCATTAGAGTTACAAATTACCTGCTCTTATCTGATCATGGTTGTATCTCTCTATTAGTGCTACTGGATCTTAGCGCTGCGTTCAACACTATTGACCACAACATTCTTTTGAATAGACTAGAAAACTTTGTTGGCATTAGTGGAAGTGCATTAGCATGGTTCAAATTGTACTTATCTGACCGCCATCAATTTGTAGCAATGAAGAAATAGGTATCATATTGATCACAAGTGCAGTATGGAGTACCTCAAGGCTCCGTACTAGGGCTGTTACTTTTCACGCTTTGCATGACACCCTTGGGCGATATCATCAGGAAACTGGGCGTTGGCTTTCACTGTTATGCTGATGATACTCCGCTCTATATTTCTTTGCAGCACGGTGAAACATACCAATTTGAAAAACTAACGGAATGCATAGTCGATATAAAAAAACTGGATGATGAGTAATTTCTTACTGCTAAATTCTGAAAAAAACGGAGGTGTTAATTATCGGACCTAAAACCTCTGCATATAATAACCTAGAACACTGTTTAACACTTGATGGCTGCTCTGTCAATTCTTCGTCATCAGTTAGGAACCTAGCTGTGCTATTTGATAGCAATCTTTCCTTTGAAAGCCACGTTTCTAGCATTTGTAAAACTGCATTTTTCCATCTCAAAAATATATCTAAATTACGACCTATGCTCTCAATGTCAAATGCAGAAATGTTAATGCATGTGTTCATGACCTCAAATTTAGATTATTGTAATGCTTTATTGGGTGGTTGTTCTGCACGCTTAATAAACAAATTCCAGCTGGTCCAAAATGCAGCAGCTAGAGTTCTAACTAGAACTAGGAAGTATGACCCTATTAGCCTGGTTCTGTCAACACTGCACTGACTCCCTATTAAACATTGTATAGATTTTAAAATCTTGCTTATTACTTGTAAAGCCCTGATTGGAATCAGTATTTGAACGAGCTCTTATTGCATTATAGTCCTCCGCGTCAGCTGCGTTCTCAAAACTCTGGCAATTTGATAATACCTAGAATATCAAAATCAACTGCGGGAGGCAGATCCTTCTATTTAGCGCCCAAACTCTGGAATAACCTACCTAACATTGTTCGGGAGGCAGACACACTCCGTCAATTTAAATCTAGATTAAAGACCCATCTCTTTAACCTGGCTTACACATAATACACTAACACATTTCTAATATTCAAATCCGTTAAAGGATTTTAGGCTGCATTAATTAGGACAACCGGAACCGGGAACACATCCCATAACACCCAATGTACTTGCTACATCGTTAGAAGAATGGCATCTACGCTAATATTAGTATGTTTCTTTTTTTATTCCGAGGTCACCAAGGCCACCAGATCCAGTCTGTATCCAGACCAGATGATCACTGCAGTCACCCGGATCCAGTATGCATCCAGCCCAGATGGTGGATCAGCACCTAGAGAGGACCTCTACAGCCCTGAATGTCAGTGGCGATCAGGACAACTAGATGAGCCCCAGAGACAGATCCCCAGTGTAGACCTTGTCTCCTAGACAGCCACCAGGACAAGCCCTCAGGAACCAGTTGAGTCCTCTGCACAATGTGACTTTGCTGCAGCCTGGAACTGAACTGCTGGTTTCATCTGGCCAGAGGATAACTGGCCCCCCGACTGAGCCTGGTTTCTCCCAAGGTCTCCCTGAAAGCGAATCACCAGTCGAGCCTGGCCAGGCTCTCTTCGGTCCTGCTGTTGTGCTAATACAGCAGCGCTGCGACGAAAAGGAGGATGAGGATTTTAAACTTTGCCTTCCTAGGAAGCCTGCGCCGTGCCAGATTCCCTCTCTGTGGCTGGATAAAAAAAAAAAAAAACTAATCCCACTGACTTAAAGCATAGGGGCCGGCTTGTTGCACGGCCACAGGTGGCTTTGAGTTCAAGTTCACGGGCGGCCAGCCCTCTGGACACCAGTTCTGCCCCTCGTATTTCCCTGTTATCTGTCGGCGGAGTCAGGGGGTTCAGTGTTGGCATGGGCTTCACTGTTCCCGGTGTAGCCCAGTGTGTGTTTCCCCGTTTTCAGAGGGGAATACAGTGAGAAAAAAAATCGTACACAAGCAGTGTCACCACACAGCTCCCTTCACACTTCTCTCACAAATGCAATAAAGGCTTCGGTCTCAGTGTTGCCCAACACACAAAAAGATACAAATCAAACGAATCACATGAATTCGTTAATAAGAGAGAACATCTCTTTACAGCCCCACATGTTGCTCCTTCATTGTCCATGAGATGGCGCCATTGTACCACAAATGAGCAAACTGGCTGAACTAGCAGCTCTAGTTCTCCGGTTTGGGTGGGGATGCTCGTGAATCACATACAGTCTTTGTCAGCTCCCGAATAGGTGATTCACACAATAACAAAGGGGTTCAGACTTTTGACAGTGTTCTCATACGGAAGAAGGCTCTGCTCACATTCTCCTTGAGAAAGGGGTTGGTTTGGACGTCTCCTCCGCACTTAAGCAGACTCTCATTATTTCCTAGTTCCAAAGAATGACGGTTCTCTCCGTCCTATTCTGGATCTCAGTGTTGAACAAACATTTGAGGAAATACAATTTCAGAATGTTAAAGGAACACTCTGCACTTTTAGCTGTACCTTAGCATAGATCATTGAATCTGATTAGAACGTTAGCATCTCACAAACGACCTCCCTGGCAGACACAAAGCATTCACTAATAGCCTCCATAGCCGTGACAGGACGAGCAGGGAGCTCGCAAACGGCCTCTATAGCTGTGACAGAACGAGCAGTGAGCTCGCAAACAGCCTCCATAGCTGTGACAGGATGAGCCGGGAGTTGGCAGACGGCCTCTATAACTGTAACAGGATGAACAGGGAGTTCATAGGTGGCCTCCTTGGCCGGAACAGGACAAGCAGAGAGTTCATAGG
>NW_015505196.1:97618-97871 GCF_001515645.1 Sinocyclocheilus grahami
ACTACAGTGGACACCATGGCCTCTGGGAGCACAGCAGTGAACATCACTACCTCGTGTGGTTCTGCAGCGTAAGCCGCCACCTCTGGAGATCTCGTAGCCGATGCCGCTGCTTCTAGCAAATCAGCGGTGGAGTACGCCGCCCAGATACACCATAAAGCAACCCCCCATATAGGAAGTGCTGCAGACAGGGGAATGTGAGTTCATGAATAGATGCTAAAGTGAGTGGGTTTGGGGATACCAGCTGCGCGTGCAG
>NW_015505196.1:98016-104806 GCF_001515645.1 Sinocyclocheilus grahami
GGAAGATCAACTGTGACTAGACTTGACTCGGGAAGATCAACTGTGACTAGACTTGACTCGGGAAGATTAGCTGTGGCTTGACTGAACTCAGGAAGAACAGCTGTGACTAGACTAGATGCGGTTGTGTCCACCATCTTGTGAGTGTGCTCTGCTGTCGCCGCCATCTTGTGAGCGTGCTCTAGTGTGGCCGCCATCTTGTGATCAGGCTCCGCAGCTGCCGCCATTTTGTGAGCTTGCTCTGGTTCAGCCATCACCTCAGTCACAGACATGGTGTCGCTTCCTTCCTCCGCGACACCCACCGTGAACGCTGAACCAGTAGTCAGCAAGGCTTAGTCAATAAAGTCCTTTAAGCTACAGTTGCATTCACTCCTTGGCATACGATATTTCGTGGGTTTATTGAGTCCAAAACGAAACAAGCAGAGTCAATGAAATTGGAAGTTCATGGACCGGATTCGTGACAACATCATGTTCATTCTAAGAAATGTAAATGTTGACAAAGGCAAATCCTAATTTCTCTCATTTGAATGATTGTTGACTGATTGTTGACATGGATTTTCTTTGCATGCAGAATTGGATGAAAAACAATGCAAACAACAGCTACATTTGTTTGCCGTTTTTCAGCTGATGCTTGACAAACAATCTGTTGTTCAATGCAATGCCAATGCTGTGTGTGTTTGAATGACAGATGCAGTCAAACATTGAGATGATAGTAACCTGATCGAGGCTGATCTATTACAATTCTCAAAAAAAAGTCTATTTGCATTTCTCCATCCATTCTGCTGCAAAGAATTCAAATCAGCTGGATATGACTTATATGTACAGTATAGCTTGACACATGGATTTAGTGTAATGCCTAGAGTACTGTAATTTTTTATCATTTGTTGCTTAACATTTTGTTTTTAAAATGGTGTACTAAGCCTATATTCAAATCAGTTTCTGTTTCATTCAAAATTAAAAACTTGAAGTGTGTGGATTCGTTTTAGCCAGAATTATGATTTGTGAAATATTTGCTATTGCTATTTTTTATGTGCTACATTATGAATCCTGAGCTTTGTAACTATTCTAATATTAATAATATTGATGCTGCCAGTTTAAAATATACAGTATACTTATTGTCTATTTTGTTACTCTTTATGGTGCATACAATAAAGTTATAAATAAAAAATGTACAAACTATACATAAATGTCTTTATGAATTTTCATTTGAACATTTTGTAGAGGCACCTTTTGGTAGCAATGATTTTATTTCTTTACTCGCCCAACAAAAAGTTTTCTTGATGGTGTGGCTTGACATTGTGCAGTCACAACTTTATTGATTTCTTTTTTCCTTTAGCTTCTTTTGCTGTTGTTATATATATTTATATTGAATATGTATCATATTCAAACATTTCATTCAGTAGTTTCATCTTTGCATCAGTGTATAAAATACAATTTGAATTTATGTACTTTCATGTGAAGGGTTTCATGTACACTGTAAAATGTCATAAGTTGACTTTACTTAATTTATTAAAGTGAGGAAACTGATTGCCTTCAATTTCTAAGTAGTGTATTAATTTTAAGTTGGCATAACTTAAAACAGTTTGTACATAAAACTTGTTAATAAAATATACTTAAATTAAGCGTTAGCGTTAGTTCTGGCTGGTCACGTGAGTCAAGCTTGCATCAGCTTATTCTCAGCTGACCACATCTACCTATAGGAATACGACACCTATTGCAGCATTCCTATATAAGCTCTATTCAGTATTATTCAGCAGCTTTTTCCGCTTGCTCAGGAGCAAATTACCCTCCTCCATCCCCAACTCCTCAGGACTTGGGTTTCTGATATTCCTCGCTGAATCAGACTCCTTTATCTTGAATAATGTGTTACACTAATGATGTAACAAGTACATTAATGATTCCTGCTTTGTTCTGTTCTGTTTACCCTAGGGGGGTTATTATTGCTGCTCTCCCTACTCATTCATGACAGGCTGCATGGATGTAGGGATGCAGCGATTAACCGGTTTCACAATTAACCACGCATTAAAATGTCACAGTTAATTAATCGTAAAGGCTCCGCTACACAGAGTGTTTTTGTTGCACAGAACGGAACAGTTGCAATTTGCGCAAAACGAAAAACAAACTTATACTAGCGGTGCACCAGCTTAAAATGCTGTGCTTATTAGAGACATGGAGGCTACTACACACACTAGATTAACTATGACAGACGAACTGAGCAGCGATCCTTCATTTCCACCAGAGAAATGACTGAAGTCGATAGTGTGGGGCCATTTTGGGTACACCAAGAATGAGCAGGGTGTCATTTAAATATTGCCATAAAACCTGCTGCTAAAGAGCGAATACACGGCTTTAAACTATTTTAATGCACGATGTGAAGGCAAGACTGACGCGAAGCTACTGCTCATTAGCTCAGTAATCTGCCCACTTCAGATCAGACAGATGAAATAGTGTGGTTAGATCACATTTATTTGAATTAATTAATTATAACATTTAGCTACTTGAATTAATTATTCGATCGAGAGAGAGAGAAGTGTGTGTGTGTGTGTGTGTGTGAACCTGCGTCAGCGCGTCTCACTACAAACATGTGAGTTTAGTTACTTCAGAATCAGAATCAGAATCAAAAAGAGCTTTATTGCCAAGTATGTTTGCACATACAAGGAATTTGTTATAGTGTCACAAGCTTCCAGTACACGGAGACAACAACAACACACAGATAATAAAAATAAGATGTGAATAAAATACACATGCATAAATATAAACCACAAAAAAATAATAAATTGTATGTACAGGTGTGCTATAGATAGAATAGGAATAGAATAAAATAAAGTTGTAGGGATGTACTTGGATTTAGGGTGATAAATAAGTATAAGGTTATTGCACATACTTTAATTGCACAATGGGAGAACATTAACTGTTCATGAGGTAGATTGCCTGGGGAAAGAAACTGTTCTTATGCCTGGCTGTCCTGTATTCGGTGCTCTGTAACGCCGACCAGATGGCAAAAGTTCAAAAAGGAGATGGCTTGGATGTGATGGATCCAGAGTGATTTTCTGAGCCATTTTCCTCACTCTGGATGCATACAGTTCTTGGAGGTTAGGCAGGGGGGCACCAATAATCCTTTCAGCAGTCCGAACCGTTCTCTGTAGTCTTCTGATGTCTGATTTTGTAGCTGAACCAAACCAGACAGTTATTGAAGTGCACAGAACAGACTCGATGACAGCTCCTTCAGCAGCTCCTGTGACAGGTTGAATTTCCTGAGTTGGTGAAGGAAGTACAACCTCTGCTGGGCCTTTTTAACAGTGGAGTCAATGTGAGTGTCCCACTTCAGGTCCTGAGAGATGGTGGTGCCCAGGAATCTGAATGACTCCACTGCAGCCACAGTGCTGTCCATGATGGTGAGAGGGGGGAGTGCAGGGGGGCTCCTCCAGAAGTCCACGATCATCTCCACTGTTTTGAGAGTTTTCAGCTCCAGGTTGTTAAGACTGCACCAGACACATGAGGCTTTAACCTCCTGTCTGTAAGCAGACTCATCTCCGTCCTTGATGAGACCGATGACTGTAGTGTCATCTGCAAACTTCAGGAGCCTGACAGAGGAGTCTTTAGAGGTGCAGTCGTTGGTGTAGAGGGAGAAGAGCAGTGGGGAGAGGACGCAACCCTGAGGGGCGCCAGTGCTGGTGGTGTGGCTGTTGGATGTGAGTTTACCAATTCTCACTAGCTGTTGCCTATCTGTCAGAAAGCTGTTGATCCATTGACAGATAGAGCTAGGGACCAAGAGCTGGGTTAGCTTGGTCTGGAGGAGTGTTGGGATGATGGTGTTGAAAGCGGAGCTAAAGTCCACAAACAGGATCCTCATTTAAGTCCAGATGTTGCAGGATGAAGTGCTGTCCCATGTTGACTGCATCATCCACAGACCTGTTTGCTTAGTAAGTAAACTGCAGGGAGTCAAGTAAGACTCCAGTAGCTTCAAAAACACTCCAATCAGTGCAGTCGAAACAGGCTTGTAATGCCCGCTCTGTTTCGTTGGTCCATCTTTTTAGAGACTTTACTACAGGTTTAGCAGATTTAAGTTTATGCCTGTAAGTCGGTATAAGATGAACCAGGCAGTGGTCAGAGAGTCCTACAGCTGCTCTGGGGACCGAGCGATATGCATCCTTTATTGTGGCGTAACAATGGTCCAGTACATAACTGTCTCTGTTGGGACATGTAACATGCTGTCTGTATTTTGGCAGTTCACGGGAAACATTTGCTTTATTAAAGTCCCCGAGAATGATTACAACAGAGTCCGGGTGTTGTTGCTCTGTCTCTATGATCTGATCAGCAAGTTTCTGTAAAGCTGAGCTCACATGCGCTTGCGGAGGAATGTAAACACTCATGAGAATGAACGAGTGAAACTCCCGTGGTGAATAGAACGGCTTACAGTTAATGAAAAGGGCTTCTAGATCGGAACAGCACATCTTCTTTAATGCTGTAACATCTGTACACCACCTTTCGTTGATGTAAAAACATGTCCCGCCACCCCGCGATTTCCCCATTGATTCTGCTCTAAACAGCTGAAAGCCGGGCAGTTGTAGCGCGCTGTCCGGAATGGCGTAATTCAGCCAGGTTTCCGTGAAACACAGAGCAGCAAAGTGTGAAAAATCCTTATTTGTCCGGGAGAGCAGAAGAAGTTCATCCGTTTTGTTGGGTAGAGAGCGGAGACTTGCCAGATGGATGCTAGGCAGCGCCATTCTGAATCCGCGCTTCCTGAGCTTCACGAGTGCGCCGGCTCGCTTCCCCCGTCTGCACGTCCTGAAGCGCTTGATCGATCTCACAAACCAAAATAATAGACATGAATTTTTCAGGTCACGTGTAAAATCATAGGTATTATTATAAAAAAATATTTAAATGAATACGTATGGATGCCAGTTGATTACTATGATAGTTCAGTTTATTCCCCTCATTACAAATAGTTTCCCCTGTGGGATAAATAAAGTCAATAGTCCTATATTAATAATACTAATTAACATTGTTATCTATTATCCCTTTTATAGTATTATCCATAAGTCAAAGACCAACAAGATTTTTTTTTCACCATGTTTCCAGTTTTCTGCCTCAGGTCCAAAAGAAATGTAATGTACAAACTGAAAACACTAAATACTTTTGTGATCTATTTTCATTAGTTATTTTCAAAAGAGAAATACTGACATGGATGTTTACAGAACAGAGGTCACCTTTTTAATTCCAATTGGAGAGATAGACATTTGTTTGTCTTTATTATTATTATTTTGTGCTGTATTATTGGTTACTGTGATATTTCTGTTTCTAACTGCAGCAATAAGAGTGTGCATGTGATTTTATACATTAATAATATTGTGAAATGAATAAATGCATAATAATTGTCATAATCGTGAAACCGTGATTAATCCTCAGACAATAATCGTACCAACAAAATCTATAATCGTTGCAACCCTACATGGATGGGCAGGGAGTTTTTGCCCCGAACAAAACCATACCGCCAAACCAAACTTTATGCTAAGTATCTATCATTTTGACGATAGTGGTCCTGACAGAAGTACTGTTGACTCAACATAATTAGTTGTTAACTTCTTATTAGTGTTCACAGTAATAGGAAAATATTAGGAAACCGATTTAAAGCCTTAAAATGATCAAGTAAGCTAAACTAAAAACATTAAGTAAAGACAAAAAGCAACAACAGAACTGTTGTAAAAAAATTATTGTCTACAGGTAGTACAGTGTACCAAACAATGTCATTCAAGCACCTCTAAATTCTAAGCAATGTTTTTTTAAACATAGGATTAATACTTTTTGAAGCACAAAAAGCACCAAAGATGTGCAATGCAAGTGCAACATAAAAACTCTATCAACGTTCCTGACTGTTTGACAATCTTTGAGCTGAAACTGAACAGTTGACCTTTTAAAACAATCAATATCAGCTTAAAGCACATTTTCATTTTGACAATTTAAAAAAAAAGTTTAATATTGTTCTAAAAGTAGAAAAACATTATCTACCAAGGTTCAACAATATATGATTTCAATTAAAATAATTTTAAAATGTTTGTGCAACTACAAGCTTAAAGGAATAGTTCACCCAAAACTGAAAATGCTGTTGTCGTTTGCTCTCCCTCAAGTAATTCCAAGCCCATAGGATTAGTCTTTGAAAGACAAAGATACTTTTAATGAATCCTGAGACTTCTGTTGCTTCACTGAAGGTCCAGGTAACCAAAAGATCCACAAATGTCATAAAGGAGTTGTAAAATAAATACATTTGAATTGAGCGGAATATGATTAGTTTAAAAACACCTTAATGACCTTTTATAATCTTTTAAGTTTTGGTTACCTGGACTTTCAACAGAGGGACAAAAACGTCTCAGGTATCATTGAAAATGACTTGATTTGTGTTTTAAAGACTAACCAGAGTCTTGCGGGTTTGGAATGACATGGGTAAGCAAAATGATGACAGAGTTAACATTTTTGGGTGAATTATCCCTTTCTAAATCTCAAACAGCCTTGATTTACATCATCAGCAGGTTTTTTCAGTAACTGTAGTTTTGGTTTCAGAGATTTGTGTGCAAGGGAAAGAAAGACTCTTTGAATAAAATTAAAGGTGTACTTTAAAGGTGTAATGTGGAGATTCCTGGCTGTCTTCTGCCAACACAGTCTGAATCCTGATGGAAATCTGGGGAATGTCACATTCACAGAAAAAAAGCAACAGCAAGATTACAATTCTAGTTGCATTACAAAAATGCTAAATTTATATTAAAAGATCAAATAAATTCAGAGGTTGCTGGGGGGG
>NW_015505196.1:105104-132075 GCF_001515645.1 Sinocyclocheilus grahami
GGGGGGGGGGGGGGGGGGGGGGGGGGATAAATAAATAAATAAAAGCTTTAAACATAGAATGAAATGTTCAATTAGTTTGAATAAATGCATTTTAAAAATGCAATGATGACAGTAATCTTAAAAAAGGTTACAACAAAGAATGAAATATTAAAGTAGCTAATACATTAGTTAATATGACAGTAACACATTTTAGTTTAAGAAAAAAGCATTGACAAGCTGACCACAGATTTAACTTGCTCAATAATTTCATAATGCTTCAATAGGAGAGCTCTCACAGAAAAAAACAAAACAAAACAATACTTACATTTCCATCGCATGATTTGTTTCACAATAAGCTCTGCAAATAAAGAAAACAATATCAACTAAAAAAACTTACTTTACATCTTTATATTTTTATTTACAAATCATTGTGTGTGGAGTTCAAACATTAAAATTTTTACACGCTAATTTAAAAGTTAAAATTAATTGAATGTATTTATTATTTATAATCAAACGCATTTAACAAACATTTTAGAAATAACAAATGTAACATTTAAGATTAATATTTTAATTCAAGTGTATTCAACCGTTTTTTGTTATGCTTTTTCACCGAAATAGTGCTAATTCTCGTGCTGGTGTGTCGCCGAAATCTGAGCCGGTGATGGGCTGCTGTTCGGCGGAGGAACTGCGAACCTCAGATCGCTGCCTCACATTTCACTCATAGCTGAAAGATGCCATGACTGACTCCATAACCTGCCCATAAACAAACAGTACTGAGATTAGAGAACATATTTTAACATCAAAACAAATTAAATTCAATATTACAACGGTTAAAATCAGTTTATGTATTGTAGGCGTATCCATCATGCGAAACGACCGTTGCTGGCGCATTTAGCTGACTGATAACTCATCACTGCATGTTGTGTTGCCTAAAATAAAATAATTTACAGCACAGCAATGACTTTATAGATTAAATAAAACATATACAAACCTTTATTTCACTGAAGAAGTGTACCAGTTAGGCAGCGCAGGGAACCGCTCTCTCCTGAAGAAGATGAAAAGCCCGCACTCTGACTGTAACTCAACAGCTGTGTTGTCACATTCAGTGTTGCAGTGTATCGATTATTACATGATCGATTGATGAATAATAAGCAATTAGGCGATTAAAAATATGACAAACATGAGCTGCCTAACTTTTCCATGTGCTTCACCCGTTGTTGCAGATCAACTCCACCTATTGGTGGAACAGCGCTTGACGACTCGAAAACTTTACAAATAGTAATTATTTTAAAGGAGACATACTATGCCCCTTTTTACAATATGTAATATAAGTCTGGTGTCCCCCAGAATGTGTCTGTGAAGTTTCAGCTCAAAATACCCCACAGATCATTTATTATATCATTTTGACAATGCCTATTTTGAGTGGAAGCAGAAACACACTGTTTTTCGTGCCTGTCTCTTTAAATGCAAATGAGCTGCTGATCCCCGCCCCCTTTTCCAGAATAGAGCTGCGCCATTACAGCTCATACCTGCTAAAAAAACATCTGTTTTTGTTCTGATTATCATGTTTATCGCTCTGAAATCATGCGTTTTAAACCATATTAGTTTAAACGTCTGAAATATAGTTTTCTGAGAGCACACATCCGAAGCACATGTATACAGAAAGCGGCTGTCACAGCATGTGAATACTAACTCATCCACACACAAGTTTACGTTAAAAACACACAAGTTACAAAAACAGTCGGTTATGTCTGTGAAGGTAAACAGCTGAGAAATAAATTGCTTTAGATCCCTTTGCAACGTCAGGGGAGCGAAATCAGACGTGCTCGTTTTCTCAGACGCTTGCAGAAAAAGGCTTACCAAAACAAAGTTACTGGGTTAATCTTTTTCACGTTTCCTTGGTTGGTAGATGCACCGGGGACCTGATTATAGCACTTAAAACCTGGAAAAGTCAGATTTTCATGATATGTCACCTTTAAGTAAAGGTTACTTGAATCTATTTAGTTTAATAACTTTCTGTGGTAAAAAGTTTAGATTATGTGGTTGAACTTAGTAAGGTCAACAAACTTATTCAAAATAAGTTAAATGCACTTAATTTTATTAGTAAGATCATCAGTTACATTTTACAGTGATAGCTAATAGACACAATAATATACATAGATGCTCTTTTATTTGGACTTTAACATATTTCCTTCAAAAATGTAAAAGTCATTTGAGGCTGCTACATTTGACTTTCCAACTTGTTTAAATAATCAAAATAGATCTGCTGTATTTGAATGTTCTGTGAGAGCAGCCCATTGAAAGTGATAAACTGTTCAGTGCTCAACCATCCTTAAACCAAAGCTCAACCAGCTCACTACAGCAGAGATGAAGATGATTCTTACTGGACTTCTCCTGTTTGCCCTTTATGGACTAACAACAGGTCAGACAGGAGTTAAAGTGCACATTCATGTGACCGCTTCAGTGACCTGCACTGTTGCTCAGAATTATTGCAAACAGTTTTATAAAAACCTGTCTGTAGTCTCTAACTATGAGGATCTTAAGATGCTTGAAGAAGCAGCTGGAGGAACATACAACTTTAGTTGGATCAACAGCCAGGAAAACATTTGCAAAGCACTGAAGTCTGAGGATATCAGTACTAAAGCTGTGCAATGCTTACTTGACAATCCATCTTTTTGTGCGTTCACTTATGAGGACCGTTGGAAAAAAACATCATGTTCGAATAAATACCCTTTCTTCTGCCATGTGAACTTCATTCTGGTGCAGGAGAATAAGACATGGGAGGAAGCTCTGGTGTACTGCCGGTCTCACTACGCTGATCTGGCTTCTTTTCATTTTGGTTGGCCAGTAAATCAGATTAAAAATGAGACTAATAATGCCCAGACAGACAGGGTTTGGACAGGCCTGCGCTTCTTGCATGGAAACTGGTTTTGGCTGAATGTGAGAAATGCTCAAAACAACCTCCCTTTGCCTTCATGCCCAACTGAGCCGCACCGCTGTGGAGCCCACAACACCAAGACAGAGCGATGGGAGAACAGAGACTGTGAGGAGAAACTCAACTTTCTTTGTCTCTATAATTAAAGGCAAGTAATAAATAACATTAGTTTGCCGATTATGCCTGATTCTGAAGTAATAACGTTTATATACGATAAAAATAAAATGCATACTGTTGTTCACAATTTACAAATATGTCTTCCTTAACAGAAAATGAGCACAGATGCATTTCTCTGCAACAAAGAGGAAGTCACTGATTCTTTTATGAACATTTAAGATTTAACATTTTCTTTATTTCTTACATGGGAAAGCATGTAACAACCAACACAACAGCACTACAGCTTTGTTACAAGCAAAGGGAACAGATTTTCTTGCCAGTCTTTCCAAAGTTTTGTTTAATTTTGTTAGCATTTCTTTCCCCTTCGGTACGCCTATTTTACCATCTCTTTTTGGGTTTGGTTGCTGTATTTACTGATCTACTGGTTTTGACCTTTGATTGTTCTAATAAACTCATACAACCTCCATTGACTTTCCATTGTTATTGTTGCCATATGCTTTTTTGCTTCGCAGACCAGAACATTGTGGCCACTAAATAATCAGCCAATCAATTTGGCCTTTTCTCTACAAACTTTAAGGAGATCAAAGAAACATTGTTCATGGTTATGATGAGTGGAATGGACACTTTTTTCACCTCAGAATTTGACAGCATCTTTTTCACCTCAGAAGAGATTAGTTGGTGCGTAGTGTGAGAGCAAACACAACCTCTTCTAGCAAATGATCACCTAATGA
Source organism: Sinocyclocheilus grahami (assembly GCF_001515645.1). NCBI lineage: Eukaryota > Metazoa > Chordata > Actinopteri > Cypriniformes > Cyprinidae > Sinocyclocheilus > Sinocyclocheilus grahami. The sequence goes on from NW_015505196.1 coordinate 108,867, forward strand.
ATGAGAAATGAGCAACATTTCAATAAAAGAGAGAGAGAGACCAAAGAAAACAGAAAACAATCAGATGGTCTGGATTGATTTTCAATGATTAAAAAATCCATATTGCAGGAAATATCACATTTCATTAGGCTTATTTTCATTGAAAGCAAATGGAGGATTCTCTTTATCAAGGGATTCTTACAGTTTCTTGTCTAATGTCAGAATATCAGAATTCATTTATGATAGGCCATTTTAAATGACAATCCAAATGGGAGTTGAGTAACAACTACCACAACTTACTATACTGGTAAGTGTCTTCAGAATAATCATTTGAAATTATGCTGAATGTTTTATTTATTTACTTATTTATTTGGGTTTATTGGTTCATTATAACTACCATGTACAATTTACCAATGTACAAGTTTATTTTTATAGTACAGTTCATACGCAAAGCGCTAGACATAAACAAGATTTAAAATAATCATAAAATAATCACAGATGTAGTGGATAAGAAACAAAAAATAGCATTCATAAGAAATAAAAATAACAATGAAAGCAAGGAATAAAAAATATAAAAAATTGATTTAGAATGTATTAAAACAGTTAAGAATAAAAATGATACATAAATTGTTAAACAGATATGTTAAACAGATATGTTTTGAATGTTCTGGATTTAAATGTGGCTCATTAGATGATATATCAAATCATGTGGGATCTGCAAACAACTGATGCTAGACCTTTCCTCAAAACTATTATCTAATTTATGAAAATAAATTCATGCACTTATTTCTTTATTTAGCAGTGTTGGGTTTAAACAGCTAATGTATACACTTCAACAAACTTCAACAAGTTTTAGTTGAAGTAATGATCTTTTTGTATTTTTAATGTAGCCTAATTTACTTGTATCATGAAACATTAAAAATAGACAACATTAGACATTAGATTTAATATTTGTGACAAATTGTGAAAAGTTATTATCCAAGTACAGCGCTACAATCCACCGCCAACATGCTAAATCCTCATCAGCGTGCTGGTACTGCTGAGGAAGATGAAGGAGAGAGAGAAGAAGAGGGTGATGAGGAAGAAAGGGAGGTTTTGGAGGAGGCTGGCCTGTTTCCACTTCTCTCGCCCAAGAGCTGGTCAGGACGGGAAAGCTCAGGGTGAGAAAGTGGAGCAGAGTGAGAAGCTGGACCAGGACGCTGAGACCAGATAATACAAAAAATGTCCCCAATGCTATTAGAGATAGTATTATTTGTCTGATTATTCAGTCTTTTGATTTCTATTCCCCTCTTTAGATCAGGTTTCTCTACAGCACATCACATGTACTGCAGAGGATTGTGATCATCAGGAAGCTCCTAGCAGCAGCTCTGACATCCTCTCCTCTTCTGAGGACCAGCAGATGCAGAATCATTTCCATAACAATATTAATTGCAATACAGTCTGTCTGTAATATTACGCTATTTAAACTACTTATATGTGAAAATTAGAAAATGATTCCGTTTTGATTGAGAAAGCTTGTCGAATTACAGAAATTTAATTTCTCTAAAACTGAAAGAAATGTGACTGTTTGAAATTTTATCTCTACTAAAATGTTTATCTTTTGAAAGATATCTGCTCAAACTGTGACATCAGTGATAAACTGAGAGAAGGAGGGCGGACTTCTTGTAATTTCTTTGCTTTCCTTTTTTAATAATATATATTTATAATATGGTTTTGTCTTATGTTTTATCCTATGACCTATTTAAACTATCAGACCGACCAAACTTGATCTACATGGTTTTAAAAATTCATGATAGGACTTTCACAACACTGTGCATGTCTGATGACGATTAATGACTTGAGTGATAAGATATGTTAATTATAACTAATTCTTTGATTTCTTAATCAGGTGGCACAGACATTTGCCAGGAAATCAGAAAACACGGAATGCACTCTCTCGGTTATCTCCTCTCAGTCTCTGTTTTTAGTTTTATATTAATCACACACTGCAAATGACTGTTTAAATAAATTAAGGAAACCCCCTCCATCTAACCATAAAAAAAATTGCCTGATCATCCCAAACCCATTCCCCTGGAAATCGGCCTGACATTCCTTGCCAATAAGTGTCCCAGCTCACACCACATCATTGAGATGCTGGAATGGCAGGACCTCCCCGACCATTATGTTATGGTCTTGCAGCGCCCCTCCACCCAAGATGTTCCTCTCACAGACACTCCAGAATCTCTACAAGACCCTAATGCTGGTTCCACTGGTTGTCCTTCCCTGCCCCACTTTTGGTAGGTACTGGGAACACCCTGCGGACTGCTGACATCAGGGGGCAGTGCTGAGCATTCCTCAGGCAAAGGCTTTTGGTGGCCAGGCTTGTGCCTGTTTAGTTCATAAAAAATCTCTGTAAACACTAAAAGAACATTAAATATGCCAAACTATGAGCATAATAATAATAAAAGAAAACCTCTCTGAAACCTTGCCCTCTGCCCCGCTTTCCAATCAATTTTTCTCATGTGCATATTCATTGGAAATTTGAACAACAGCATACACACACACAAAAGACTATCCTTTGTTCAAAAACACTGCTAAATGTTACAAGTTTAAATGCCCGAATAAAAATTATATATTTAAAATACATTTATTTCAACTATTCTTACTAAGAATAGTTCAAATCTTAACATTTACATTTAGCCTACTGATATATTGCTTAAGACTTACTGATATACTATACTAGCATACTACTTTTGCACAATGCACATTTCTTAATATTAAGCCTAAAATGTGTTTTAATGTCTCTATTGATCTTTTTAAATGCAAGATATTTAAAGTGCTGCTTACCTAAAGTATGCCTTAAGTATAAATAGTTCTACTTTAGCACAATCAAATAGATTTCCAAATCTTTATTTGGACTGACTTCTGCACAATTAAAGTGCATTAAGCACAATTAGTTGTTCCAATTTAGCACACTTTAAGTATACCCGTTATAGTATACTAAAAGTACAATTGCAGGTTTTTGTTTAGTACACAAATATGTAAATATATTTGTAGTATACTACAAATAAATTTTAGTGTATTTACAGCATTTTTCACTAGGGTAGTGGATTGTATTCTAATGTGTGGGTGCAGGAATGTGTAAGTAAGATTTTACAGTAAGGTTCTACAGTACTTGTTGACATTAGTTAAAATTGTAAAGTCTTTAAATGAATAAAACTGTAAATAAAAAGTCAAAAATCTAATTTATTTAAAACAAATAGCTATTTGAGTGTGAGCCCCATGTTCAGGTATATATGGGGTCCAAAAATATGCCATTTGGTGCAGACGGTTATTTATATGGCCAAAAAGTAAGATAAAATTCTGCTAGCTTGTAATGTAAATCAGTCAAATCTTTATAACAGTACAGTGGGCTACTGACGTAAAATGCATGTAAATATTGTCACTCTATATAGTTGGAAGAGGTGTTTGTGAGGCCAGCAGGGGGTGCTCACCCTGTAGTCTGTGTGGGTCCTAATGCCCCAGTATAGTGACGGGGACACTATTCTGTCAAAAAGCACCGTCTTTCAGATGAGACGTTAAACCGAGGTCCTGTCTCTCTGTGGTCATTAAAAATCCCATGGCACTTTTCGTAAATAGTAGGGGTCTAACCCCGGTGTCCTGGCCAAAGTCGTGGCCTAATCATTAGAGAGTCGGACTCGTAACGCAAAGGTTGTGGGTTCGAGTCTCTTACCAGCAGGGATTGTAGGTGGGGGGGGGAGTGAATGTGCAGCGCTCTCTCCCACCTTCAATACCACGACTGAGGTGCCCTTGAGCAAGGCACCGAACCCCCAACTGCTCCCCAGGCGCCACAGCATAAATGGCTGCCCACTGCTCCGGGTGTGTGTGCACTTTGAATGGGTTAAATGCAGAGCACTAATTCCAAGTATGGGTCACCATACTTGGCCACATGTCACTTCACACTCACTCAAATTGCTACCACTGGCCCTTGTCAATCATGGCCTCCTAATAATCCCCATCCACTTGATTGGCTCTATGACTCTCTCCTCTCCACCTGTAGCTGGTGTGTGGGGAGCGCACTGGCGCCGTTGTCCTGTGGCTGCCGTCGCATCATCTAAGTGGATGCTGCACACTGGTGGTGGTTGAGGAGAGACCCCCACCCCTACATGATTGTAAAGCACTTTGGGTGTACAACAATACACAAAGCGCTATATAAATGCATCATTCATTCATTCATTCAATTACGTGGCTGAGGCATGGCCGGCTGCTCAGGGCGCAGGTTCTGCAGCAGATTGGTTAAGTCTGTCACCTGGGCAGACAGGCTCTCCATGGCATACCTGGAGGCGGCGAGTTCTCCTCGTGTCGGCCCAGCATTGCGCCCTCCAGCTCCACTGCTGAACGAATTGGTATCCTTCACTGGGTCCATCTTTGGCCAGATTATTCTGTCACGATAAAAGGACCCAGAAGCAAAGGCAAGTCAAACAGAGGATTTATTGTCCACAAAAGTAAACTCAGACAGTCTGCCATTCACTGGCCGTATCCGGCGGTCGCAGAACTGGACATTAACACAGGAACATAGGGGTTGACTTGACTTGAGAGAACAGGGCGCCACCCCAGGCTGCAGGGCGAGGAGCGAATACCTCTCAGGCTGTACGGGCCAGAGGACCGCGTCCGGAGGAGAGTGAACTGCTGGCAGCGGGTAACTGGGAGACTGGGCAGAAATCCAGGTAAGTCACGCAATTGGACACGACTAGACAATGCAGGACTGGACTCGACTAGATCACACAATTGAAGGAATAGCGTAGCCAAGAGACTAGCTTCTAAGTACAACAATCTGGCAAAAAGCCTCGTAACACGCAAAGAAAAATAGAGAGGAAAATCAGCGTAAAGAGGGAACAGGTGCAGTCCCAATAAACGCGAGCGCTGATTGTGATCGCGAACAGCTGAGTTTAGGATAGCGCAGCACGAAATAGAAAAGAAAAGAAAACTAGAGTCAAACCCGGCTCATGACAATATATGTCTTAGTAAGATGGTATTTAATTTCTTAGTTTTTAATTAAAGTTCTGTTTTTTGTTTTTTTTAGGGGACAAAACATTTAATGCAATGCAACATGATGATCAATAGATAAACAAATATGTGACCCTCACAACCCTGATGTATCATATTTGATACTTACATTTTACCATGATTTTTCTAAATTATGTAAATCTAAGTTGCTCTAGTCCAGTAAATGTTCATCTTGAAATATTACTAATGATATAAAAGTTATTCTTGCATTTACTTAAAAATCAAGGCTTCACAGAAAAAAGACATGTGTACCATGACTTGAAGTGGGACTTTAAAAAAAATTATATTAAAAGGATATTTAAATCCTAATAAAATCTAAACTATAAATCATATGACATAATGCATGCAGAAGACTGCGTACAGTTTTTTTCAGCAAAGTTTTTTTAGTTTTTCATTTTGATAATTTAGAGGCCTTTAATTTAAAGAAATTGTGAAAAATTTGGAAGAATAGATTTGTTTATCAAATATACAGAAGGCTTTATAGTATTAATGCAATAGTTCATGTAATAAAAAAATGCTTGTACTGTATTTATTAATCTAGTTTAATGTTTCTACTCATTTCGACAAATAATACACCATTAACATTTCAAGTTCTATACATTAACATCATATTGTGTTTTATACATGAAAGTGAATTGACAATAATATATTTTAGATTTAAATACATTTAAATCAACATGGCCTGCATTAATAAATGCGGTAAGTTTTATAAACATTTGGACACTTAAACCACATAAAAATAAAATAAATTCAACCGTATGTCATGAAGGTAATATGAAACAAAGCATAAACACACTTTTTAAGCAATGCGTTACACCGAAAAAGTTTGATCAAATTCAAATGATTAAACAACTGATATATTCTTCAAAACAAGAATAAGACAAAAGTTTCAACGTGTCCATAGTTATGTGGTGTTGATCTGCTGGAAAACCTGTGTGAAATCGAACTTCATCCTCTTCTCACTTAGTATACTGTTAGGAGTGACATTTAATCAAACTTCATTTTTATTATTAATATTAAGGTAAATTCAGGAAAGCAAACCCAATCTTATAAGCACTTTTATACATTTAATAAAGAATAAACCCATTGAAAGTTTTATTACTGTTAAATTTAATGAGAAAAAATATAAATACATTTCTGTTACTCACTTTCACCTTGTAACACATGAAGTCGAGCCTCTCCTCACAGTCTCTCATCTCCCACTGCACTGTTCTATTGTTGTAAGCTCCACAGCGGTACGGCTCTTCTGGGCATGACGGCAGTGAGCCCTGATATGGAATATGTGTGAAAGTTTTGCTCACCCAGTGCCATTCTCCTGCCAGGAAATGCAGTCCTGTCCATACACCTTCTGCATTGGAAGCTTTGCTATTATTTTGCAAAATTTCCAACTGACACTGGTCTGTTGCGCTGGCCAAATCAGTGAACCAATACCTACAGTAATCAAGGGCATCTTCCCAAGTCATACTCATCCTTATAAGCCTCAATTCATAGTCGAAATGGCAGAAGAAAGGAAGCTTATCTTTACAACAACCTATATACCATTGAAGCTCTGTGGCATATACACAGTTGAGAGTCTTGTCATTATTGTTTAACTTAGTGAATCTATATGATTCTCGATTCGACCATGTCAGGGTGTTTGGCTGTTCAGCTGCTCTGAACAGACCAATCCAAGCTTGAGAGAATGTTCCTCCTGCGGCTGCTACTAACTTCTGATGTTGCTCCTGACTAGTGATGGTGGACAGGTCTGTATAGTATGTTCTACAGTAACTATTAGCTTCAATCCAGGCCATTGGAGTGGACACATAAATGTGTGCTCTATAATATTCTTCTGCATTCAGCCCAAGGACAAACAGGAGAAGTCCAGTAAGAATCATCTTCATCTCTGCTGTAGTGAGCTGCTTTCGTTTAAGGATGGTTGAGCACTGAACAGTTTATTACCTTCACTGGGGCTCTGACATGTAACATGCAAATCCTAGAACATCATTATCAACATGCAGCTACGACAGTGTCTAGTAGATTTGTTTATTTAAAGGACATGAAAACTCACTGCCACTTACCTTAGTACCATGTTTGTTTGCCTTCAGACCTGCCTTTGGAAACCAATCTTTAGTGACATGATAGATGCTGCAAATTTGTGGGCTGCACATCCATGATGAGAAAGTCCTGTTCCAACCACATCTGCTTTAAAGTTTGACGTGACGTGTTGTACGTTTCGCATCCCTGGTTGTAATGAGTGGTTATTTGAGTTACTGCCTTTCATTTCAGTCACCTTCACCATTCTGATGCTTGGTTTGAAGAGCCGCATGTCTATGTATATAACAATATAACAATATATATATATATATATATATATCACGGCAGGGGCGTTCCGGGGCAAGGGAGGCAGTGTCTCCTAAAAAAATTGGATGACAAAATAATTGATATTACAAACATAAATCGCAAATATTAATAAATATGGCATTAAAAGTATAAAGGTCACTCGTTTATATAAAGTAACACTGTCCAACAGCGACACCTGCAGGTAAAGTTACAGCGGAGGCTTGCCTCCCTTCAGTCCATAGACTTACAACAGAGACCCCTTAGCGGGCCGTGACGTTTCTGGGTTGTAATTGAGAATGAATGGGGGAAAGTCACGTGAGAGGAGGCAATTCCATCGCGCTATAATTGGATATGATCGGTTATGATTGAATATGATTGGTTCATGCCATAAATCCCGCCTCTTATTTTCGTACAAGCTCTCTTCCTTTATGAAGAAAATTATGGCGTTATTGACTAATTATAAAGTAAATAATAATATAATAATAATTAGTTACACTTATATAGCGCTTTTCTGGGTACTCAAAGCCTTTACATGAAAGAACATCTCTCCCGCTTAGATACCACTACTTTGTGTCACGTCAAAATAAATCTTGAAATGGTCTGAAAACGTGATGACTGCGTCACTTTTAGTGAGCATTCAGCGTGATAAAATTAAAAGATGTATCTTCGTGTCTGTGGCAGTGTTTACAGAGCTTTTATGACGATGACCCGAAATAAGTTGACTATTAAAAAGAACAGCTGAACATCAGTTCACAAATAAAAAATATTGGTAACATTTTACAATAAGGTGTAATTTAATGTGTTAACTAATATGAACAAACAATGAACATTTATTACAGTATTTATTCATCTTTGTTTACATTAGTTAATACAAATACTGCTGTTCATTGTTAGTTCATGTTAGTTTACAGTGCATAAACTAATGTTAACAAACACAACTTTTGATTTTAATAGTGCATTAGTAGGCTAAATGTTGAAATTAATATTAACTAAGATTAATAAATGCTGTAGAAGTAGGCTATTGTTTATCATTAGTTCATGTTAACTAAAGTAGTTAACTAATGTTAACTAATGAAACCTTATTGTAAATTGTTTCCAAAATTGTTTCCATCAAATTGTTACTGCCTTTAGTTATTATTTATATAAATATAAAAATGCATAAAAACACAATGAAATGTATAATTAGTATTAAAAAAAATAATAATAATAGGCCTATTAATAAAATACAAAATATTCAGTGGCATTCATTATTACATATGAATGCTCATGGGAATCACTGGCAATATGCATCATGAATTTCCTTTTGTTAGTAAAGAACTGACAGGAAAGTGGAGGGACAGAGTGGGGGAATAGGATCTAAGTATTGGGGTGGTTACCAAAAAGTTGAGGTTATAAAACCTGAAAGGGAAGATCCATGAAAAACACTACTGGCCAAAAGGATACACGTGTGTTATGTGAATGTGAAGAAAGAAAGAAAGAAAGAAAGAAAGAAAGAAAGAAAGTGGCTGAGGAAATATAAACATAGCCTAGCCTACTTCACCAATGGTCGAGCAAAACTGTATAATGTACAGATTACTCTATGGGAATTAATAAACAAGAGATGTAAGATAGCCAAAAGACATCTGTGACTTGAATCATGTATTACTTTCATTTTGTTTAATTTATATGATTTAGCTAGCCTATTATTATTTATGATTTTGTAGTATAGTTTATATGATTTGTTGTTAATATGATTTTTCAAATGATTATTTAACCAATTTGTACTTTTATTTAATCCAAACTGTGTTCATATTTAATTTTAAAGGACTTTTAAAACCTGCTAGAGTTATCCAGCCAAGAATTACAACTAACTAACTTAAAAAAATGTTTCTGACGGACTGATATGACATAAACAGTTAACATACATATGTACATTCTCTAACACGCATATTTTGGTTACACCGTTCATTTAAACGCCTCTGGTGTGTAAAAATAGTAAATACCATTATGTCCTCCTGTTTTTTTACAGTAATAAAAGTTATAGGAGCATTATATAGTTAACAAAGAAATAATTTTGAACAAAATGAACAAAATTCATTGTAATGCTCATTATATTAGCGCTAGCCGCGCTTATGCTAACGATTAACTACATATACGCTAACGGCCATGTTTATTTCAATCCGAAATTCAAATTAAAATATGGAATAATATTCTTAACAGAAGCTCTGCATATTAAAAATGTGTTGTTAGTTTGATGCGTTTCCTCCTCTTGAGGTCGCCACTGCTTTTAAGAAGAGGTTGCCAGGTTTTCACAACAAAACCCGCCCAATCGCGTTTCGAAGGGGTCCCCCGTTAAAAATCGCGTTCCGAGGATAAAATATGCATGTTTTGGCGGGGTTCCCCTGGTAAAATTCGCATTCCAGGGGCTAAATATCATAGGGTGACCATACGTGCCATTTTCCCAGGACGCGTATGGTCACCCTAAAATATCACGTTAATGGGGTCGCTTTTCAACCCGCGGACATGAAACAACCCGCGGCAACAGTGTTAAAGCAGCCCAATTCCGCGGGAAAAAACCGCGGACTTGGCAACACTGGAAGAGGCTAGCTTTCTGATAGCCCATCAAGAACCGGGTTTCTCCAAGTAGATATAACTGCAGACAGGAGATCTCCAAAATGGGGCGTGAACTCCAAAAGTGGGCAGAACCTCCAAAATGCGGCGGGGTCTCCACGCACAAAGACTTTCACCGTTGGCTCTGGCTCCAGCCAATTGTTATTGACTTACATTTCAAAATAAAACTTTATAAATTAAACATTGTTTCCAGTTCATCTAAAATAAAATATGCTATGTAAATAAATATTCTCCTTGAGAGCAGAGCCCAAAGCTCGTGGCCAGTGGTGTTTGGACTAGAGTTTGAACCTCTGGTAATGATATAAACGGGCCGTCCCAGCGCAGCACAGGGGAAAGATTTTACTCTATGGCTTTGTTCTAAGCAACAGGGGTGTCCCGGGGTGACGCTGGGTGTAACTAAAAATAAATATTCTCCTTGAGAGCAGAGCCCAAAGCTCGTGGCCAGTGGTGTTTGGACTAGAGTTTGAACCTCTGGTAATGATATAAACGGGAATCACCCGCGAGCCGTCCCAGCGCAGCACAGGGGAAAGATTTTACTCTATGGCTTTGTTCTAAGCAACAGGGGTGTCCCGGGGTGACGCTGGGTGTAACTAAAAAAGTGCGCATGTGTGTCATGTGCCTGTCTGTCAATGGGAGGAAGCCACGCCCTATTTTGGAGCTCCCACCCCGTTTTGGAGTTCCCGCCCCCATTTGGAGATCTCCAGGCTGCAGTTATACCCTTCTCAACCGGGTACTCGGTACCACCGGTACTTAAAAAAACCTGGTACCGTAACGTTTTCATTTTTTTAGTACCGACTTGGTACCGAAATACCGGGTCTTTTGACAACACTACTATAGACATAATTTGACACTAGAAATAATATAATTCTCTCCTCTACAGTTACAGCTCCATTGGCGTACCTAACCTTTCCTGTGGTGCAATACAGTCCAACCATGGATAAGATTTTGGAAGCGCTGGTCAGCTCCTCCCATCCTCTGACTGTCAAACGGGCTATTGTGAAAAAAGTGATGGAGGCTGCAGAAAAGGAAGTGACCGAGGAGCAGTGCCAGGCCTTGTACCATCTCACCACCCGCCTTATTCTCCTGGGCGAGGATGCTTTTCAGCGACAGGTTGGCCTCCAAGTGCAAGAAGCGTACGCGCGTTACCATCGCGACGAGTTTGCCCGCTTCTTCAGTAAGGAATACGTGCTTGGTCTCCTACAGCAGGGCTATGGCTCTCTGGACCACAGAGACCCTGCCATCTTGGACTTTCTTCACGGTTCCCTCCGACTGCTCATCAGCTGCCCGGCTGTGTTGGAGTTGGCACCGCTGCTACAGACGGAGGTCCTACGCATCATCTGTGAACGGCCAGAACCAGCAACTTGTGCCAAGCTGGCCACCATACTGATGGACTTCCCTCAGTGCGTCCCACGAGAGAAGGCTGGAGTTCTGTTCTGCCAGCAGCTTGTGCGCACCTTTGCGTATTTCAACTGTCCTGCCACTGAAGAGTGGGAGTTGCGGGAGTATGTGACCCAGGTGACCAGGGTGAGTGTGCTGCTGCAGGGCATCTGGAAAGCCGAGCCGGCCACGCTGTTACCGTCACTGCAGGAGGTGTTTGCCGTCATCTCATCCACAGGTCAGTAAGCAATGATCCCCCCCCCGCCCCCCCCCCCCACTCATTCGATATTTAAAATTAAGGAAATTAGAATGCATTGGAATGGAGCTTTAAAAGGAATGCAGAAGCACTATAAAAATATAATTTAAAAATGCCCATAGTAAACATATAGACATGAGGGTGACAGTAAATAATGACAGATTTTTTTATCTTCATAATTCAGGGTTTTCAAGAAATTTGTAATTTTAAAATAAAAACAACCAGAATAATACACGTAAATTATAAAAATAAATAAATTGATTAAATATTTTATTTGTTTACCTGCATGTCATGTGACCATTAACCATCATCAGAGAACCATAAACGTATGAATGTCTTGGTAAATTATTAAAATCTTAAATCTGTGGGGTTGCTTCAAATAAAAATTTTAGGTAAATATTTGAAAAATAATATAGTATTGTTATATATGTGTTAATGTTTTAATATTATAATAATTATAGTACATTTTAAAAATAATTTTTTTTTTTTACTTTTTATATTTTAAAACATTTGTTTTTATATTTTATATAATTGTTTAATATTATGCAATGCCTATTGGATATATTTACTTTTTTAATATGCATTTATTTTGTATTCTGAATGTTTTGAGGAACCTCTAGAAGCTTAACATAATAATAATAATAATATGTTTCACACTTTTTAATATAATCCTGATTAGACTACATATGTGTGAGTGGGAATTGGCAGTTACTATTATTTGCAGGATTTTTTCGGGGATTTGTAGCTGTATTGAAATGTTATTGTCTGTTATCATGCATTTTGAAACAATAATTGAAAGGGGTGTTTCTTACAAGCACAGCAGCAACACAACCATTCAATTCTAATGGTCAGAAAGGGTGGAAAATGGCATTTTTTTTGAAAAACTGAATTACAACTATTTTTGATGCAAAAAGCTTAGAAACATTAAAGGACCTTCATGAGAGATCAGTCAAACAATAAATGAAATGACCCCTTTAAAATATGGTATATGCACAATAAAAAATAAATAAATGTATGAAATGACCCCTTTAAAAAAATCCTAAATATGGTATATGCATATGAAAAATATGAAATTATAATGTATTGTTCCCTAATAATCATTCCACAATGTGTTTGTTTTCATTTTTCAGACCCTTCATTTGAACCCTCCATTGCTCTAGCAAGCCTGGTCCAGCACATCCCTCTGCAAATGATCACAGTCCTCATCAAAAGCCTCACCACTGACCAGAATGTTAAAGATGCCAGTATGACACAAGCACTCTGCAGGTCAGACTATGTGTGTGTGTGTGTGTGTGTGTGTGTGTGCGTGCTCTTTGTAAAGCTGGTGAATAGTGCTTTTGTGTCCGTTTAAAAGACTAAGCCCTTGATCCAACTGCCATCATGTTGTTTTCTCTACTTCTTGTGTGCTTCAAGTATGTAGTAATTGCATTTATGCAAGTCATTTAGAAAGAGTGTAATGTTCATCATGGCTCAACAGATTTTAAATGAGTAGTGCTTGTTTTGTTGTTTTTTCCTAGGGTTGAATGTTGAGGTCAAGGTTTTTTTGTGGCACTGTTACTCTTATGTAAGGCTTTTATTTTATATGTTGCCTGTCCTGACCCTGCTTTCTCTCTCCGTCTTTTTCAGGATGATTGACTGGTTGTCCTGGCCTCTAGCCAATCATGTGGACACCTGGGTCATTGCTTTATTAAAGGGACTTGCTGCTGTTCAAAAGTTCACCATCCTCATAGATGTCACACTGCTCAAAATCGAACAGGTTTGTGTGTGTGTGTGTACTGTGTGTAAAAATCTCATAAAAGAGCTTTCAAAGTTACATATATAGAGAATTACAAGCAACTCCAGCATAAGAGTTCTGGTTTGTAGAAAGGATTGGGAAGTGGAATGGATCAGAATTTAGTTGATTATTTGAGTTCATTAACATTTTTTCTTTGATGCCTAAAAATTGGTTGTTGTGACCTCCCTGGCAGATGCTTTTCTGTGCGTTTATTAGGGCTGGGTAAAAAAATATTGATATCGCGATATTAATCGATTCTCATTTTTGCGGAACAATATTGATTCTTAAATCCCAAGAATCGATTAGTCTAGCCTGTTTTCAGTTAATGGACGGAACGTTGAAGGGCACTTCCCATCCAATAAATCGCAATAAGCATTGTGCTTTTGCACTTTTAATATAAAACAAAGTCTCAGATTTCAAATTCTGTCCACTGTATTGCAATATTCAAACAATAAATGCCGTTTTGGCGCTGTTTAATGTGGAGTGACAGATCGCTGTAGCGCCTCAGATCAACAGATGCAGCAGTGCGAGGCACACGTGAACTGATCGTCTCCTCCACATTAATACCAGTTTCAGCACAAAATAAACATGACTAAACATCCGAAGGTAATTTAAAAGAAAGAGTACAACTTTACAATCCGTATCCTGTCTCATGTAATCGCTCAATCTGTGTTTCAGCCGCGCAAAGACATCAATATAACAGCTTGTAAACAATGTCACGTAACGTCACATTTACCTCAGAAAAACATATGACCATAAACTCATTAGTCAGATAGAAATAAAAACTGGAGAGGGACATTTTGCTAAATATATACACCATGTAACACATTCAATGTAAATTGTACTGTTTTTCAATGTTTAATTTATGTTTGAATAAATCCATCAAGTTTTGATGACAGCCACCATTATGTTTATATTAAAAAAACAAATTGAAGTAGAAATATTACGTAATTGTAACTTTATTATTTAAAAAACTTCATTAAGTGTAATTTTAACAAATCAGTCAATTTTAACCTCCAATGTTATAGTAATGTAGAACCAGCTGACTCTCATGTATATTTTACAGCATTAGTTGAGAGATTTTTTTTTTTACTTGAGAAAATTTGGCATGTACTGTACTTGATATATATCCAAAATAATCGATATTGAATCGAATCAAATCAAATTGGTAATCGAATCAAATCGAATCACAAGCTTGTGAATGAGAATCGAATCGATTCGTGAAATTTGTGTCAAAACCCAGCCCTAGCGTTTATGTGTATGGATGTGTTTTTGTTTGTCTGTTTACAGGTCTTTAATCGTCTCTGGTATCCCATTGTGAGACAGGGAGCGCTGGTGGTTCTTTCACACATGCTGCTTAGTTTCCAGCACTCTCCTGAAGCCTTCCATTTAGTAAGGCCACTGTGAACATGGCTCCACTTTCTTTCTTTTTTTTTCTTTTAATATTCAAACGAGTTAGAACATTGTAAATGTTTGTAGTGCTTTTAAGGAGCTGTGGTTTTTAGTATCTAATTTTAGCATTTTAATATCTGCTTTGTAATCATGTAATGTGAATTATATAACCCTTGTCATTTGTACCAGGTGGTTCCTCATATAGTTCCACTTGTAAAGTCTTTGAAGAACGATGGCCTTCCCAACAGCAAAACCTTCCTGCTGCAGTTTGCAGATCTCATCCACTGCATGATGTACCAATATTCTGGCTTCCCAGACCTCTATGACAGCATTCTTGAATCCATTAAAGTAAGATATAAGACAGGGAATCTCTGGTGTTAGCTCTCGTGAGCTAAATTAAGAGTGTACAACAGTTAACATGTCATTGCTGAATTTATTTAGCATTTTGTCCTTGTATGTAATAACTAATTTTATAGAGTATCATTCAGATGTTTGGGGTCAGTAAGGTTAATAATTCTGAAAGAAGTCTCATGCTCCTCAAGACTTCAGTTTGTTGAAAAATACAGTAATAAATCTAATATGGTGAAATATAAATAAAATAACTGTTTTCTATTTTAACACATTTTCAAAGGAAATTCTATTTCTGTGATGGCAAAGTAGAATTTTTAGCAGCCCTTACTTCAGTCTTCAGTGTCACATGATCCTTCAGAAATCATTTTAATATGATGCTCAAGAAACATTTATGTTGTGCTTTGAGTCTTTGAGCGTTCAAAAGCACAGCACTTATTTAAAATAGAAATGTTTTGTAACATTATTAGTGTTTGCTGTTGCTATTCAATTGAATACATCCTTGCTGATAAAAAGTAATTAATTTCTTTTAAAAAAAAAAAAACCCAAAAAACCTTACTGAACACAAACTTCAGAACAGTAGTGTATTTGAATGCTTCATCTGTTTTATATCCACCTCTGGTTATGTTGTAGGAACTACCTAAACCTAATGAGGAGAAGATCAAATTTGTTCTGAACCAAAGTGCCTGGACCTCTCAGTCAAATTCATTTGCCTCAGGCCTGCTTAAGATCACAGGAAAATCAGAAACGGGAAAGACGGGGCTTGTGAATCTGGGCAACACGTGCTACATGAACAGCATCATCCAAATTTTATTTATGGCTACCGAGTAAGTTTTAAATCTATTGCTTATATTATCTGATCTCTTTCTCAACTGTTCTACTGTCATGAATCTAACATTAACATTCTCCAGTTATGCAGCAGATAGCATTACGTTTTTATACCATTAGGTTTTAATGTTCGCATGTAAACACAATGTAAAACATCATAAAAGGATCCTCAGGCATTTAAATATTTCTATTTTAAACCGTAAGATATTTTTAACAGTCTCTCTTTAAAAGTTTCAGACGGCATGTTATGTCTCTGCATTTAAATGGTAGCAACACCCTCATGAAGAAGCTCCAGCTTCTTTTTGCCTTCTTGGCCCACACACAGGTATGTTTATCTTCTGTGCAGTTTCCTGTATGTCCTTTGAAACGTTGCATTGTTTGACATTGCTAGGTGGGTGTGTTTAATGAGCTACCCTTGTAATGTTTTTTTTCATAGCTCAAGGAGTATGAAGTATAAGTGAGCAAGTAAACTACAAGCGAAACACACATTCATTTGTACAGACATTAAAAAGAAGACCGTAAGAGGACAGCCAGTCAGCTTCAGTATAAGCTGGTCAAATAGAAGTCCATAACGTGTGGGGAAATTTTGTTCGCAGTTGTTTCTCATTGGGCAGTAACATATTTTCTTCATTTACATGGGTTAGTATGATTTTATTGCCATCTAGAATCCAGAAAGTCTGTTTTTCTCCTGCCACCTGCATTAAAAATTCACAGTAAGAATCGACATCTCTTGAGTTTACAAAGAGGGATTAATCCAAAAATCTCTTTTTCTACAGCCAAGCACCATACGGTAACTGTTGCACTTCACTGTAATGTGTATATGTTTTAAATACAGACATTTTTAGTATTATTAAATTGCTGGTAACTGTTTATAAGAATAATATCATGTCGCTGCTTCACTACAGGGTGTAAGAACTGTTAAGAATTGAAAGTGAAAGAAGTGAACAAAATGTAAACGTTTGGAATCTGTTATTACTATGGCTTCAACGAGTATGCGATAAAATGTTTAAATATGTATTATATACATTTATATATATATTAGGGCTTGCACAGCGATCATTTTACTAGTCAACCAAGTTGCTGGGTTAGATGTTTACCTTATGTAAATAAGAGGTTGTGTGTAATTTTCACATTTTTAAAATGACATCCATCATTTTGAGAGAGAACATGCAAGACAGAAAACCATTCAGTTTGCTTATTAGATGGGAATGGGATATTTAAATAAATACATAAATGGGATATTTTATGAAATTAATATTTAATTTATTACTGTGTCTAAGTAATAACATTTTATTATTGTGACTGACCACACCTTTCTGGTTTCATAGGGTAAAATTGTCACATGAAAGGACAAGTTTTATCAGAGGAGCCATGCAGATTTATTTTACAGACATCCGCACGGGCAGGGCCATCCTTAGCTGACATGGGCCCCGTGCTTTGAGGATGAGAAAAAAAACATTAGAAACACTGCTTTCCAAATAAAGCTATATATTATTTAATAACTGCAGATTTTCAGCTCAGTGAAATCTAATTCTGTTTGTTGTCTTGAAGTTTTACTATGCGTGTCAGCGAAACCACATTCATTATCTATCAATTTTGAATAATAATAAATATGAGATTTATGGTGATTGAGTATATTAATTGATTACAGCTCTAAAAACAATCAAATGTGTTTGCATTTCATGTATTTTGTTCTGTGTTCTTATGTGATATTGAGGTTGCATGAAGAAGAGAAGACTCTCTCAGCATTTCAGGTGACCAGCCCAAAACCTGAACCTGCAACCACTTCTGCTGAAACTCTAAACAATGCTGTAAGTCAGCCAGTCGCTGATATGCCATCGCCTCCAGATCCTGTGGCAGCCAACGGAGATGGTCGCACTCTAGTGGAGCGTATGTTTGGTGGTCGACTCTCTACAGCCATCCGCTGCCTGCAGTGCCACAGCCTGTCAGAAAAAGAGGAGCCGTTTACAGACCTCTCGCTTGCATTCTGCCCCTCGATGTCCAAGTGCCACGGTCCCACCGATGAGCACAAAAGCTCCTCCTCTGTGGGACCCTGCCAAGGGGCGGTGAATGGAGGCAGTGAATCCTCGGAGGGCTCAGTAAAAGAAGGTGCAGGAACCAGGATGGAGAAGCCGGTGGTGGAGCCCACACTGTCTGTACCAGATTTGGTCGACTACTTCCTAGCTCCAGAAATCCTAGAGAACGAGAACTGCTACTTCTGTGAACGCTGCGCCTCACTGCAGAGGGCCGAGAAGGTCATGCGGGTGGTGGCGGCACCGGAGTACCTCATTCTGACTCTGCTGCGCTTCTCGTACGATGCCACCTGCCACGTCCGTCGCAAGATCCTGGACAATGTAGGCATTCCACCTCAAATGAGCCTGCCTTTACGCCAGCACGGTATCTCCGTTTTATCATCTTCCTCAACTGCAGTTACGTCTTCCTCCACTGACTCCCCCGAGAGTGGTGAGAATCTAGCTAAGAAGCTCAAGCCTTCTCAAAAGGAGGATGGGATGACGGGAAACAGAACAAATAGTGAGTCAAATGACAGTGATTCGGAAATGCTGTCAGTGCCGTATGTTTTGAGTTCTGTTGTAGTGCATTCTGGGATGTCCTCTGAGAGTGGTCACTACTACTCGTATGGAAGGAATGGAAGTAGCACTGATGATTATGTAGCTCACCCAAGTTCTAAGACCCTGGAAAGCTCCAGCCTATCAGAGAGCTCGACAGCCTCACAGGAGGAAATGGGATGCGCTGACCACAAGTCCACCGACTGGTTCTTGTTTAATGACAGCCGAGTGACTTTTACAAACTTTGAGTCATTGCGGAACATCACCGGTCGCTTCCCTAAGGACACAGCCTATGTCCTGATTTACAGGAAACAAGAGGTCAGTGGACAACCAAGCAATTCTGGGCCAGTTGTAAATGGCTCAAGACTGAGTGGAGAGCCGCCCCTGCAGAAGGAGCTGATGGATGCCATTACCAAAGACAACAAACTCTTCCTACAGGTGGGAATATTGTACTTTGTCTGTGGTGCTCTTTTATGCTCTCCAAGAAAATAGCCTAAGATGCTGACATGGCATTAAACAAAAATATACTACTATTACTACTATACTCTCCAAGGCTGCATTTTTAAAAATCAAAATACAATTAATAAAGGTAATGTTCTGAAATACTGTTTCAATTTAAAATAACAGTTTTAAATATTTTAATATGTTTAAAAATATATTTTATTCCTGTGATGGCAAAGCTGAATTTTTAGCAGCCATTACACCAGTTTTCAGTGTCGCATGATCTTCAGAAATCATAATATGCTGATTTGATGCTCAAGGAACATTACTTATTATTATTGAAAACATTTGCACTACTTCATATTTTTGTGGAAACTATACTAGAAAGTTCAAATGAACAGCACTTATTTAAAAAAAAAATTGTAACAGTGTAAAATATTTTACTGTAGATTTAATGCATCTTAATAAAGGTATTAACCCCCCCACCCCCCAAAAAAGAAGCTTTTGAACTGTAATGTATAATGTTATCTTGTCAGTGCCATAACACTCATTTGTTTTGTTCAAAAGTGCATGCATTTCTCATATAAGACTTGCATACACATTTTCTATCAACATTTCTGAATTAAAATTCATTTTTGTGTTGTACAACTGTCCTGATAGCACAATGAATGAAAACTTACTTCTGAAAAGAAAACCTTACTAAATAGTAAGATTTTCACAAAGTCATTTTAACAAATTCAAATGAAAACTTAATATGGTACAAAATCATGAAGGGGGAAAAACATAGGACATGAAATTATTTTATAAAACCTTAAGGCTCTTTGTAAAGTTCAATACATCTCTTAAAATATCAGATAGTTTACATTTTAAGCTTTGTTGAATATATTAAGATATACTCTTACTTTTTCAAGGTGTAATGACATTTTTTTTATTGTTATTCCACATGACATTTTCAAATAAGAGTTGTCAAAAATGTTTTTTTTTCAATGAAATATGGAACGTCTTCCTTTATCTCTTATTTGTCATGGATTTAACCCTTCATTTATTTTCCTTCCAGGAGCAGGAGCTGAATGCCAGAGCTCGAGCTCTTCAAGCAACCTCTGCTTCTTGCTCATTCCGACCCAACGGTTCTGATGACAACGAGCCTCCTGGCAGCTGTGGGCCCTCAGGTGGGGGTGGAGGAGGCGGCTTCAATACCATCAGCAGACTCGTCTTCTAAGGAAGGGTCACAAACATAGCCTCAGAGCACTGGACAGTCCCACTGACAACACCGGACTTCGTTTTTTTTTGTCCTGATTGCCCACAATATGAATAAGTGTGCCACCTCAGAACAGATGTCTTAATTTTTCTGGTTTGCATGCTTTTCCCCTTTCCATTGACGTTCATTTGAAATTAATTGAAGCACTTTGAGTACTATAGGTCAGAAATGGGCAGGCAATAAATGTGTACAGAATACAGTAATAGTTACGGTCTCATTCTGGAATCTTAATTGTTTCATTTTCTAAACAAAAATTATTAGGCAGAGAATGGTTTTAAAAGCAAATATTTTTGAACCATGCTATACAGTGAACTACTTGCATGAATATTTTAATTGGAATTTTTTCAACTTCTGGTTTGAGGATTACAGTTACATGTTTTGTCAATTATTTAATTACAATTAAGTTATTTTATTCATTCAGGGGATATTTTTTGATTTAACTTTTTAAATGTTGAAGTTTTTTTTAAGTGAATTTTATGTGCCTTTTAATACTTCAGATTTTACACAATTATTGGACTAGCCCAGGGGTAGGCAAGTTCGGTCCTAGAGAGCCGCAGTCCTGCAGAGTTCAGCTCCAACCCTGAAAAACCTCAAAAAAAAAAAAAAAAAAATCTCTTGCTGTACAGTGTTAATATGTAATAATTATGGTTTTGCTCTATAGTAAAGACTCTTAACTACTGGTTAAAACATTTGAAAAGACTGTGCCTATTTTATTTCAAGGTTAGGGATGTAATTACAGTATGAAAGCTCAGTGTTATATAAAAAAGCATTTGATACATTTGATACATAAAACATTTCTATTTTTCATTTTTGTTTAGTTTATGTAAATCTTAAAAACTATATAGACATGTGACCATGGACCACAAAACCAGTCATAAGGATCAATTTCTCGAAATGACGATTTATATACCATCTGAAAGCTGAATAAATAATTGTTAGGATAGGACAATATTTGGCCGAGATACAACTATTTGAAAATCTGGAATCTGAGGGTGCAAAAAAAATTTGAGAAAATTGCCTTTAAAGTTGTCCAAATTAAGTTCTTAAATGCATATTACTAATCAAAAATTAAGTTTTAATATATTTACGGTAGGTAATTTACAAAATATCTTAATGGAACATGATCTTTACTTAATATCCTAATGATTTTTGGCATAAAGGAAAAATCTATAATTTTGACCCATACAATGTTTTTTTTGGCTATTGCTACAAATATACCCCAGCGACTTAAGACTGGTTTTGTGGTCCAGGGTCACATATTTAAAAAAAAAAAAAGTTATAAAAATGACAAAAATATCAAAATTATTATAACTTAAAAATTAAAATGAAAACAAAATAGAAACAAACTATAGTAATATATAAATTGGTTTATACGGAACTCTAAAGCAACAATTAAAACAAGTGCTATTTCAGTGAATATTCTATGGTTCTAAGACAATAATCAAGTTGAGGTCTGTTTTGACTATTAGAGCATGAGACCTTTGTTAGTCACCTCGTGGCTATCAATCCATAAGTCCACCCCCAGCATCCCAGTGTCCTCAGTTTGAACCACTGCACCCCTGTCCTTTGGTGAACCCTAAACAATTGTTTTTGAGCATGAAGTCCAGTTAAAATCAGTACAACATCATTGTCCTTGTGCATTAGCTTAGAATAGACACTTAAGGCTGCGGTGAAGCACTCCTTAGATGTGCATTTCTAAATTGGAGAACTAATACATGTAGCAAAGTTGGCTTTGTGGTTTTCAAATGTGGGCACCTTTAGTTCTTCAATCCCCCCCCAGAGCCATTAGCTTTATAACAGTGTTGCACCACTCGCACAGTCTCTAAAACCATTTGGTAAAATCAATGACTCTGAATTATTCAACAACTGATATCTACACATGTCTTTGCTACAGTTTAGGCCACTCCCACTGACACTTTATTCTGTAACGTGGAAATTGTTATAATGTTGTTATAATACTGTAATAATCATCCTTGGGTTTTTTTAGATCAATAATGGAAGAAAACAACCAAGGTGTTGATTGTAAATTATGCCGTAGACAAAGATACTTAATATAAATTATAGACACAACCTGAAATCACAAGATGAAAGATTATAGGATAATAAACAGACTAAATCAATCCTTTGCACTGAGCTGCAAATCACAGCAGAGAGTAGGCACCAAGCTTCAGAGATAACCAGTAAGGCGTTTAGCATTACAATAACATTCCAAAGATACCAATCCCACAAACATGAACATTCTTTACTGAAAGAAACTGTTCACTTTTCATCATTATAATGGTAATTATCAGTGATATAAACTTTAGTACCTATGCTTTTTAGTGTTTAAACTGTCTGCATTTCTCCATTTTTATAAATATGTAGGCCTAGTGTAAAGTAAACTCCTGTATACAAAACTCAATTAGCTCAGTTAGTCAGCATCATTCATTTGGACAATTCTGGTAGGTATGTGCAGTCTGTATCAAGACGTTCGCTTGTAACGTACTTTGTTTTAATTGGAAGTCTATGTCGGAATCTTTTCTGCGATTCGGTTCTTTCGAACAGTTCATTTAAAGATTCAGTTCAGAAGCAAATTCGGTGATTCTTTTACGTACTGACGTAATTACGTCATCATGTGTTGAATATTACGTTTAATAAAGCCAAATCTAGACACGCCTGGCTGTTCATTACTTTTTGGGCTTTATTAATGGCGGTGTTTACCGTAATGTTCACTTCAGTTTATTGCAGCATGATTCAACACACAACAATATAAACGTATATATACAAATAATTTAGTGCCTAAATCAGAATGAGCTTTATTTAAAAAAATATTATTATTATTATTAATAATAATTATTAATATTATTAATTAAGTATTAACTTATTATTTAAAAAAATATATATTTTTAAATATATTTTGCTGTCACATTAAACAACACAAACATGTGTTTAGATTTCTTGAAAAAAAGGTTTTAGCAGACAAGATACTAATTATAGGAAAGGTATTATAATACATATATATATATATATATATA
>NW_015505196.1:132156-145451 GCF_001515645.1 Sinocyclocheilus grahami
ATATATATATATATATATATATATATATATATATATATATATATATATATATATATAATAATCATATAAATGACCGATTGTGATTTTGACTGTGTGACCGGCTCAGTCGAATCATTAAAAAGATCAGACTCAAAAGAACAACACTACTTTATGATCGCAGTCTTAATCCGGACTCAAGCAAGTTTTATTTGGGACGTGGCTGAGAGATTTGTTTACACCGATTCTTTGAGCCACCGTCCCAGTGTTTTCCCTCTGACGGGGCAACACTCCAAGACTACATTTCCCATGATGCAATGCTCTTTATTCTCCGTCTTGGCCGACTTCTCCCTGCCTCCACAGGCCAGAGGAGGCTGAGTTTAGGGAAAGTATCGACGTTTATGCATGTCAATCAGCAGGAGCCGTGGGGAGTGAAACTGGAGGGAAGGTCGACGATCGGGACGGATTTCTAGTCCAAAAAGCACTTCAGTGCTAATGCGACCATAATGTTTTGGAAAAATAAGGAAAAACTATATATATTTTCAAGGAAACTGTTTTGGTTTACTTTGAAATAAGGTAATCAAGCAAAGCTTTCACTACGCCGAACTTGGCGAGTATCACTCGCTGCCTCGTTGCATTTCAGCTGGAAAACAGCGGATTATTTACACAGACAAAGTGTGCCAACTAAAAGAGGGCTCAACTACAGACGGCTATTGCTGTGTTTGATATATTCCTTTCGCCAGAAGAGAGGACTTCATCCAGAGGAGTTTGTGTCGCTGTCGGGGAGCTCTTCCCTGTGGACGTGCTGGAAACCAGGAGGAGTGACGGTATTTGTGTTTGTTTCAATAAACGCACTGAAAACACTTGGGCGCAACTTCCACCTCATGCTTTGGGACTTTGGTTTCATATGTTGCAGGTTGGAACACGAAGCTTAAAGCGCGTATTTTCCTGGAAGGTAAGAAGAAAATGAGCGGAGGAGAAGTGGTGTGCTCGGGGTGGCTCAGAAAGTCTCCACCTGAAAAAAAGTTACGGCGTTATGTGAGTAACGTTTTAATCTTATTCAAATGCACTGACAGTGTTGTAACCGCAGGACTGTTGGGGCAAGATTCATGCAAATTTAGGGTAGGATTTCCAACAACCGCAGGTCAATCACTGCTCGCGATCTGTCGGTTAAGTTTTTTTTTATTCGTTCAAAAAAATGCTGACGATCCAGGAATAGTTTGAAAACGGGATCGGCTCCTCAGAACTCTGTGATTGAGTGTGTGAACGCTGTCTGTGTGTTCATAGCACTGAAATGGATGTGAAATTCGCATGTGCAAAATCCTTATTTGTGGCGTCTTGATCGGTTCTTTAGGACACACCTACCGGTGTTGGGAGAGAACTTTTTTTTTTGTTTAGTTTTTTAAAGGAGCATTAAGTGTTTTTTTTTTTCTGATTAAAAGCTTTACACTCAAATTAAGAGCATTTTTGAGAAATATCACTTAATAATGTACACTGAGACTCTCACATGCCAGTTTTGTAGAAAAGGCTATTTTCTTCTACATGGAGTGGGTCGCCCCCTCATGGGCTGCGCCATGTTGACATCACGTGACATAGTTGATCAAGGTACAGAATAATAATAACAACAAAAATCGTGTTTGCTTAATATAGCACTTTTAGCTAGAGGTTAGGGTGTAAACATACAAGTAGGCCTGCATATAAATAGTTACAAGCGCAAACAGAACACAAGGATGGTCACTCAAAGCAGACAGAGAACTTGTGGTAGTCTTGTCAGTGAGGTGCAGCAACTAGCCACCAATAACAGGCCAAGAATCTTTGGAATTGAATCCAAGAATGTCCATAAGTGGATGCATGTTGTATGAGATGGGGGAAACATAGACAAAAAGGAACAAAACAAAGTGTAAGAAACAGAACAAACTTCATGCATCCATTGCAATAGGAGTCAGTACAAGTCCAAAGTGTCTGGTACAGTTGGAAACGATAAGAGCCAGCTGTGCATAAACCTTAGTGATGTTTATTGTTTTAATGGAATGTGGCTTGACCCGCAGAGACACCACTATCATACATCGAAATCTAAACATGTTTATGTTCAGTTAACTCGTGCAAAAGTTGTTAGCAACATTCTTTTATGCAAGAAACTGTGACAGTAATTTGTTGGCAGTAGGCATGGCTCTTTTGAAATCTAATGACAACCTTTAAGTGTGGTTCAAGCCGAAAGCTATTGTTTATATGCATCAAGGTTGCAGAAAACAGTGCTGGTATGGATAGATTAAATTGGAATTTATTTTAATGATATCATTTGCACTGCTTGCACCAATGATTATTACATTGAAGGCTGGTTCCTTGATCTGTGTATTTTGAGTGTTTTGTATGAAATATATTGTCACCTTACATTTGCAAGGATTTCAAGGTGTTTCAAATATTTCACCAAATCATATGAAATGCATTTGTTTGCTGCTACTTTAGTTGCCAAGACAACTGAACCCCTAACTCTCCATTCTGTCTGCACAGGATGACTCAATGCATTTAGTCATTCACACATTGTATGTGTACCATGGGGTCTTCCCTTCCTCTTAGTGGTAATATACACCAATAATCTGTAATGAAATCACTCACTTACAGCTCTGCCTGCTATCGAGCCCCAACCAAACATGTTACAAATCTCCTTCAGGCTCATGTGATGCTTTTTTTTTTTTATTGGATTCCTTTAATCTGGTATAGCTCTGCTAGGAACATTGCTATTGAATTCATGTTTTATCTCATTGTGCAATCAGTAACACGGTTTAGACTCAAACAGCCAAGTATTTGGCATATTTTGCCATTGTTTAGAAGGAACATTCGAATGGCAACTATTGCATTTGGCCTTGTATGCACAGGCTTGAGAGACGGGGTGTGATTTCACATGCTTTGGGCTTCCAGAGTAAACGGTAGTCTGTTGAATGTGATGAACAATATTGCATGGCTCCAAATCTAATTCAAATGATTTCTGAGCTCATCCACACAATGCTATAATAAGATTAGATCCAGGAAAGAACAAGTGCTTTGTTGTAACACACAATGTTCTCAAGTAATTTTTAAATTTCCTCTTGCTTGAGACACGTTTAAGCAAAGTGATTGTGGAGAAAAGCCTTTGTAGTTGTTTAGTTGGTTTTTAGAATGAGATGAGAAACTTCCTTCCCCTTTATCCCTCCTTTCTTGTTGCAAACAGTCTAGGTTTGCTGTAGTTTTGAAGTGCCGTCCTCAACATTAGTCTCAGTCTGTTTTCTGGTGCATGAAGGTGGAGTTGTCTCAGTGTTTCACATGTGGCTGATTAGGACCAGACTGTTTTTATTGGAGCCGGGTGGCTACTAAAATACTTCTCCTCAAGAGGAGCCCCATGCCAGGTGTACGGGCCTATTAGTGATACTATATCTGTTATTGACCAGTTATGCATTGATCAACATCAATTTTAGATACATATTGCAATTCCTTATACTGTGATTACACTGAGAAACTTCAGATAACCCTGTTATTTTTGTTTGCTTCAGATGACTTGTAGACATCCTCCAAAAATGTACACTACCATTCAAAAATTTGAGGTTCGTAAGAGTTTTTTTTTTTAAGAAATTGAGAAAGAAATGTTTCTTGAGCAGCAAATCAGCATATTCGAATGATTTCTGAAGGATCACGTGACACTGATGAGAATGGCTGCTAAAAATTCAGGTTTGCACAATAGAGAACTGTTTTTTTTTTTATTGTAATGTTGTTTCACAATATTAATTTTTTAGCAAGTAAATGCAGCCTTGGCCAGCATAAAACTTTAAAAGCATTACAAAATCGTGCTGACCTCAAATGTTTGAACAGTAGTGTTTGTTGTTCTAAATCCATTGTTTATTAGCCCTCATTCTGTTCCCTCTTATGTCTAAACCAAATGGAGCTCTTCTTGAGTCTTTAAAAGAGTTTTTAGGTAGCTTATGTCCTATTCATGATGGGAACACTTCTGAAAAATCAGAAAAGACATGCAACCAGCAGCCTCAAAACAGGATCCACTCTGTTGTTTTATAATTAAAAAGATGACTATCATTTGCATCTGAACCAGCTGGAAATTTGAATGCTTTGAACATGTTATGTAATCATTACAGTGGAAATGACACAATAGCACTTTGTTTCATTATATGAAAGATCTGAGATGGTGTCTAGCTTCTCACGAGAAGTTTTTGCATTTTATATTCTAAATCATACTGTTATAAGGACTAAAAGAAAACAGTAGATCAGCTGATTTTTCTGAAAAATTAATTGCACGTTCTCTGAATCCTCTAGTGCTGCGAAGCTTTAAGCGGCACAGGGTCAAAAGTCTGATGTGTTTTTGACGGTTTGGCAACAGTTCAAGAGCAGAGCAGATCATTTGACTCGACTGTTTAAAGGGAATGTTCTTGATGGCTCAAAGAGCACAGTGCTTTACTGAGGGTCGTCTCAGACAAGTAACTAGCTACTATAACAGAAGTATAATAAAGGGGGCTACCTGAGTATAAAAAGTTTTTTTTTTGGCCTGTCCATGCAAGACATGTGACTGGTGGCATCAGAAGATCATAAGTTATTACTCCCCACAATAGCCACACCATATTCCTCAAACTGGACTATGACGTGAGTTAAAAATGTCCCCGTCGGCTCATTTTTTTAGTGTCTTAGCATTTTCTATTTGGCCTCATCCTCTCTTCTTTGTAAACTTCTTCTTTCACACCTTTCTCATAATGCTTGGAGAGACTAATTGTGAAAGAGCCAAATGAAGTTGGGAACACATGTACGGTACAGTAATGTGGCAACTCAGATTAAAGCCTGGAGTGTTAATGCTCACTTCTGCTATTGAGACTATTTAATCTCATGTGATTTCTTACATGGAGCTCATCTAGATTGTACTTGCTTATGTATATTTGTATTTTTTAAGGTCAATTTCTGTTTAAAATGTTATTGTGTGTTTTCAAAAACACTTAACAAAATTCACTTTGAAAGGATATGCGTATTTAATCAATTAAAACCAATCAAACGTTCTTGAAAATCAGAATGCCACTCCCCCTTTATCTAGTAGCCAATCATTGTTCATGTAACTTAAACCTACTGGCTAATTAAAAATATAGGGTTTAGTGCTGTCAAGTCGATTAATTGAGATTAATCGTGATTGATTGCATCCGAAATGAAAGTTTTTGTTTATATAATATATATATATGTGTGTGTGTGTGTGTAGGGCTGCACGATAAATCGAAATGAAATCGAAATCGCGATTCGACAGAAGCTGGGATTGTCATGCGTATCTTTCAGTGAAGCACGGTTCTGTGATCAGCAGTAAATCTCCATCCATCTCGCGCTGAAACTCCAAATACGCCTCGCAGAATAAACAGAAGATTCAACTGCTTTCATTGATTCAACGTGACTAATAAACACACGATTATGACAATATATGGTTTATCTGAGTTATTGTTATTATAAATTTCATTAAAATAATGTATATTTATAATGCAATGCCCTTAGCAGATCATTTGACTCGACTGTTTAAAGGGAATGTTCTTGATGGCTCAAAGAGCACAGTGCTTTACTGAGGGTCGTCTCAGACAAGTAACTAGCTACTATAACAGAAGTATAATAAAGGGGGCTACCTGAGTATAAAAAGTTTTTTTTTTGGCCTGTCCATGCAAGACATGTGACTGGTGGCATCAGAAGATCATAAGTTATTACTCCCCACAATAGCCACACCATATTCCTCAAACTGGACTATGACGTGAGTTAAAAATGTCCCCGTCGGCTCATTTTTTTAGTGTCTTAGCATTTTCTATTTGGCCTCATCCTCTCTTCTTTGTAAACTTCTTCTTTCACACCTTTCTCATAATGCTTGGAGAGACTAATTGTGAAAGAGCCAAATGAAGTTGGGAACACATGTACGGTACAGTAATGTGGCAACTCAGATTAAAGCCTGGAGTGTTAATGCTCACTTCTGCTATTGAGACTATTTAATCTCATGTGATTTCTTACATGGAGCTCATCTAGATTGTACTTGCTTATGTATATTTGTATTTTTTAAGGTCAATTTCTGTTTAAAATGTTATTGTGTGTTTTCAAAAACACTTAACAAAATTCACTTTGAAAGGATATGCGTATTTAATCAATTAAAACCAATCAAACGTTCTTGAAAATCAGAATGCCACTCCCCCTTTATCTAGTAGCCAATCATTGTTCATGTAACTTAAACCTACTGGCTAATTAAAAATATAGGGTTTAGTGCTGTCAAGTCGATTAATTGAGATTAATCGTGATTGATTGCATCCGAAATAAAAGTTTTTGTTTATATAATATATATATGTGTGTGTGTGTGTGTAGGGCTGCACGATAAATCGAAATGAAATCGAAATCGCGATTCGACAGAAGCTGGGATTGTCATGCGTATCTTTCAGTGAAGCACGGTTCTGTGATCAGCAGTAAATCTCCATCCATCTCGCGCTGAAACTCCAAATACGCCTCGCAGAATAAACAGAAGATTCAACTGCTTTCATTGATTCAACGTGACTAATAAACACACGATTATGACAATATATGGTTTATCTGAGTTATTGTTATTATAAATTTCATTAAAATAATGTATATTTATAATGCAATGCCCTTATCACTGCTTAAATACTTTGAAATATTTTGCGTGCCTTATTCTGTGTAAGAAGCCACATCATATCACAGAAGTATTTATTTCAAACACTCGACTGACGTTATGAAGTGAGCTTGGAGTAAAAATATGTTATTAAATGTGGTATTTTCACATGCTTTCAGATTGAGCAGCATTTACTTCACAGAGCCGTAGTTCACTGAGAAGCTATGCAAACAGCTGTCATTATCGCGAACGATTTCTTCGATTTCATAATCGCGCAATAAAATCGAATGCGCATGACAATCGCATTCGATTAATCGTGCAGCCCTATGTGTGTGTACTGTGTACTCTGTACTTTATATGTATATATAAATATACACACATGTATATATTTAAGAAATATTTACATGTATGTATTTTCATAATCATATTTATATATGATTTGTTATATATTACATATATTTCTTAAATATGTATGTGTGTTTATTTATGTATACATATAAATGTGCATAGTACACACACATATTATTAATCGATTTGACAGTACTAGTAGATATATTTAAAAATTCTTGGCCAAAACCAATAAGCCAGATCATTTTCATGTTATGTCTGATAAGTAATAATATTAAAACTATATACAGTTTTGCCTAATAAATTAAAAACAAAATGCTGAAAACTAAAATCAGTCATTTGAAATGCTACAAGTAAACCTATTATTACATTATAATTTACAGTATAAAAAAATAATTTTCTTTGTGAGATGCGATGGCTAACATTTTGTAACAAGTGTTATTAAAATATATATATATTTTTTAAGAATCAACTTCAAGTGAGTGGTAGCTATTAGGGATGGGCATTCCAAGCAAAAATAATATTCGAAAATCACAGGGTATTATTCGATTATTATTCGAAAATCACACCCCTCCCCGTATGCACACACAAACACCTATAAACGGAGAGAGATGGAGAGAGACGGGATTCACGCTTTCAATCTATATGATAAACGGTTTAATTCAGAATATAGGCTACCTTAACTCAAGCCATATAATTGTAACGTGCTGAAACATATTAATACTGGCACTTATTAACATAACAGTCCGTCGATTAGCATAAATGAACTGCTCATAAGGCTAGGACATTTCCATTTTAAAAAAATGGAACCCCTAAAGGGAATAGATAAGAGACGGAAGGAAAAATATTCTTCAATATCTTCTGTCACAATTATATCGTTGGGTAATCATACTGTATATAAACTGCGGGCATCAGGGAACGTTATTAAAATGCGGGGCAATTAAATCGCTTTTGAACACATCTGATCATCGGAAAACATGGGGAGATTTTTAAAGGCAATCGCACAACCTATAATTAAATCAACTAATCGAATATTCGAAAATCGTGACCCATGCCTAGTAGCTATATATCTCTCTCTCTCTCTCTCTCTCTCTCTCTCTCTCTCTCTCTCTATATGTATGTATGTATGTATGTATGTATGTATGTATATATATCCGGTTAAATTAAATATCCAGTAATCCTCTATTGACCAGTGTTGAAGAATAAATAATATATTGTGCATGCCTAAAAAAGAGAGAAGCTTGTCTATGTCATGCCCAGACTTCCTGTTTCAATAGGAAATGCCCACACAGGACAGAAAACTGTGCTTATCGACTTATTTCAAGAGGCTTTCATGTGTAACAGTGGTATCGATTAAAATATGTCCCACTTACAACAATGTGCACCTTTGTGCTTACTGTTGCTTTTTCAGTTCTGCTTTGCAGTTGTCTGTTTCTGAGATTGTGAAATTGTTTATTGTTAAGTAGTACATAGCGGCTTTCCACAGTGCAATAAGCATCAAGGAAGATTAAGAGGTTGGCGCAAAACGGGGAAAGAGAGCCAGAGGGAAAAAATGCAGGAATCGAGTGACTTGTGCAGCTCAACCTAATCAAGAACACACTCCACCCTTCTGTTTTAATGCAACTCAGCAAGCCACTAGGTGCTCTAAGCATTTACAAAGCACAGTGAGCTAGCAAGCCATTAGCAATGCCATAGGCCTACAATGGCTGCCCTCGCTCACTGCCTACAAGCATGCAGTTGCATTTTAAAAGCTTGCTGTGCTGAATTCAGTGGGGTGCAGAGAAAAACAAAAGAATAGTTCTTTACTTAGCGGTTGAATTATTTCTTTTAGTCGGGATTCATTAAATCTGCTTAGGTGGGGGAAACATAATCGTGCAACTTTTTGCTGAAACAAACATGCACAGAGAACAGAAACAAACAGTGCTTGTGGCTGGGGTTATCGGCTTAGCTAGGTGCTGGTGCAGACATTTTTGCTCATTTGTTTTCTCTGTCTCTCTCACTTTCTTCCCCTCCCCCTCTTTTTGCCGATTCTCTCTCCCACCCCGGCTGGTCATTTGTGTCCAGAGTAGTTCTGTCAGGGCTGAGAGGGGCCCTGGTAATGGATTGCCTCTGCTATCAATTATTAACTGTAACAAATAAGAGAAAACCTTTTGCAATATTAATGTGCTTCACTCCTACCCAATATAGCTTTTCAATAGTGATGGACTGAAATTAAAATTCTTGTTTGAAATCAAAAATTCTGGACACACTGGGCTGAAAACCAAAACTGAAAATGCTAATTTGGAATTAGCTTTTGTTTTGAATGACTTGCAAAACAAGAGATTATGTTGTTTCTTTGACACTATTATAATGTGCATACATTAATATTACACATAATTTGCCAAAAGAATGGTATGTTTAGTAACAGAAGCTTCTCTGCCTTGGAAGATGATTCCTCTTTTTGGTGCGTTGCATTTGACGTTGCATTGAAAAGCCTCACAGCAAGCAGACATTCTTTATTATTGTGCCTTACCAAGAGGGTGACTGTTGTATGTTAAGTTTGGCATGGGGAAATGCAAATACACACTGAATACAAACTAGTTTGTTTGTATTTTTCTGCGAGAGCCTCACCACACACAGAGTGTTAGCATGGTCCAGTTAGCTCCTGCTGGTAGATGTCGAGTTTACATCATCTGGCAACTAAAAGCATTTTCTTTTCATTGATAACCATTCAAAGTATTCATTCAAAGTTGTGCAAAGTTTCAACCATTCAAAGTTGTGCATTCTGAGGAAAACTTGCTTTTTGAAAGCTGTAATGAAATGTTTGCATTATAGAAGAAGTGCCCAAAGTTGGCCTGTGTTGATCTTTGATTCGGCCCACAGTTCCAAATAATAACAAAGGAGAAAAATACAGTGAAATAAATCAAGAATTAAAGGGATAGTTCACCCAAAAATGAAAATTCTGTCATTAATCACTCACCCTCATGTCGTTCCAAACCATAAGCCTATCGTTCATTGTCGAAACACAAATTAAGATATTTTTGATGAATTCCGAGAGCTTTCTGATCCTCCATAGACAGCAAGGGTCCTTGCACGTTCAAGACCCAGAAAAGTACCAAAAACATCGGCAAAGTAGTCCATGTGACATTAGTGGTTCAATCGGAATTTTATGAAGCTACGAGAATACTTTTTGTGTGCAAAGAAAACAAAAATACCGACTTTATTCAACAATGAATCTCCTCTGTGTAGCGCCATTTTGGAGAGTATCCACTGAACGTAAATAACGTATGCTGTTCTGTGTCAGCCGCACCACATACGCTCACACGGTTTACGTTGTTGTTTACGTTCAGATCAAAGCACGCGCATACATTGTGATACTGTCCAAAATATCACCAGGATGATGTGGAGGAGATGAATTGTTGAATAAAGTTGTTATTTTTGTTTTCTTTGTGCACAAAATGTGTTCTCGTAGCTTCATAAAATTCCGATTGAACCACTAATGTCACATGGATTACTTTGCCGATGTTTTTGGTACCTTTCTGGGCCTTGAACGTGCAAGGACCCTTGCTGTCTATGGAGGATCAGAAATGGTGATCGACCGATATTGATATTTTATTACCGATACCAATTATTTGCATGTTTATGTGCCCGATAACCGATATGCAGAGCCGATATTTATTTACTGTTATAAAGTCCATGCTTCACTTTGGTTTTTCCTCCTTTCAGTCATCTTAAAAATAAGTGTTGAAAATTTGCAGTCTTTCATGTTAAATTTAATCTTCATATTACAACAATAAAAAAACATTTTATTTAAAGCATCAGCAGCAACACTAATATTAACAATAAGCAAAATAAATGTAGAAGGTCTAATGTTTTCAAATGGAGAAAATAAATAAATGAAAGGATTCATATCAACTTCATTTTAAACTACAGTTTTAGTAGGTTTATAAGCTGTTTAATAGGCTAAAGCGTGAAGAATAATTCACTGGATAATGTTAATTCACTGAATAATATTCTCTGGAATATTGAAATATACCAAACAAAACATCGTATTTTATTGCATTTCTCAACTGGCATGTTATATCAGAATTACTAATAATGTTTTTGTCGTTCTAGATTATGAAATGCCTGCTGACAGCGCAGTTTATCTATGCATTTACACAGAACTATACTCAAACTGCGATCACTCGTGGAGATAATAAATAATTAATTCCCATAGAGTTGTATCCATTTAGATATTTATTAGCTAAATAATGGTTATATAGTAAATGTTAATACAATTTAGGGTGTTTTAAACAAGTGGTTCTTGTTAAAAGTTTCATGCGATGGCCGTGCTGGAGCATTTCCTGAGCATCAACCCGGTGAGTGAACAGCAATATGAAAGCGGCTTCACGAGACTAATGATGAGCATAGACAACAGACAGAGAATTAAATTTAGCGTTTTTATTTCCAACATACGCTCATTCATGGCTGTATTATTTAACTCATGCTAAGTTACGTCTTTATTGGGACAGGACTTGACGGATTATTTTACGTGACTCCGTGAGTTCATCTCTTATTTCTTCGAGCCCAGCTGCATAAACTGCATATCAGGCATTTATGTAATACATCTAATTTGTGCATTACTGGCTGTTATGTTAAATAAAGTTTACTAACTACAGTAAATCAAGTACCTGTGCACGCCGTTGTTGTTGCCTTGTTTCCCCTCAGATGCGCTGCAATGTTGATCCTGCGCACAATTCTCAAAACATCCACAAGATGGCTGCGTTTATCGGTGAATCCGATATTACAAAACCGATATCCGATTATTGTAAAATGCTTAAATATCGGGAAAAATATCGGTAAATCGATACATTGGTCGATCTCTAATCAGAAAGCTCTCGGAATTAATCAAAAATATCTTAATTTGTGTTCTGAAGATGAACGAAGGGCTTACGGGTTTTGGAACGACATGAGGATGAGTAATTAATGACAGAATTTTCATTTTTGGGTGAACTAACCCTTTAAGAAAAAATGGATGTAAAAAAACTATTTTCACTCAGAAATTGCTAGTAAATTTCACAAATGTTTAGAAAGAACTGGCAGGTAGCATATTGAATTGAACGTGACATTTTGAAGTAGAAAGACTGAAATAGCATTTTTTGTAAAACACAATGTTTTATTTACAACTTTGAAAGATAATTTTTTTACAGTGTAGGGAAAAGCATGCTGTTGAATTTGTCAATCATCAGTATCTGTTTGTTCCATTAAAATTTTTCTGGACTCCTTTTAAATGGTTAAATTTTAATGGTATTAATAAAAAAACATGTCTAATGAATTTAAATCATGAAACTTAAACAATTTAACATCAATTTATCAAAAGTTTAACAAAAATTACGTTTAGTGCCCTATGAAATGTTTTATTTTTTCCAACCTTATGTTTTATTGTTACCAAATTCTTATTTAGCATGTCTAATTATTTGAAAGCATAAAAACATGTTTCCTTTATTCTTACAATAGCCTTATGATTTTTTCCTCAGAAATTCTGTGTTGTGTATTAAAATTTTTTTAAGGCATAAAACAGTAATTTAATCCATCTTTTAATTAATGAAAATTAAACATAGGAAAATAAAGGGGATTTAATATTACAATTAAAACATTGAAGAAATATTGTATGATTATAACTTAAAAATAAGGTTTTAATAATTTTAGTAGTAGTAGTAGTAGTAGCCTATTACATACATTCTACTGAACAATATTAATGTACTTCTGCCGCAATGTCTTCAAGTTAAACCAAAATTTTATTTTGACGGGTTGTCGTGAATAACTTAAATTTTTTTGTGTGTATATGATATGAGGATAGTTTTACTCAAATGAAACAGTAAAATGCTCATGAAGTGACTCGGAGCAGTTCTGGAGATGTTGTTCATGTATTTATGTCCTCATTAGTGAGACGGCAGACGTCAATATCACTAGAAGCATCACGCGTGCTTCAATGCGAGTTGTAAACAAAACTGCGCGTCTGCGCCATTCCTTAACACAGACACGCATAATTCATATTTAAATAGTCGTTTTGCGGCTTAATATTCACAAATACTAGTGGGAGTGTGCTAGGGATGGGCGATATGGGCTTAAAAATATATCTCTAACTTCTGATATTTATTGCGATAACGATATCAATGACGATAATTTAGGGAATCCTGTTTCTTTAGAGAAAAGTATTATCTTTCCTATTTTTACCCCAAATAGGGTGTTGTGAGCATTACTGAGTACACACTTAATGTAATGACTGTTTAATTCATACTGGAAACCGGAGGGCGCCCTTGTGCAGAAACTCCACATATGCATAGTAGAAATAATGCTCCAGGAAGAAGTATCCAGTGATCGCTGTAGCTGAATAAAA
>NW_015505196.1:145620-160801 GCF_001515645.1 Sinocyclocheilus grahami
ATTATTATTATTATTATTGTTATTATTATTATTATTATTTTTGTTAAATAAACAAAACCACTGGTAAATAAAACACACATTAGTATCGATATTTTTTGTTTGAGTATCGATACTTTCGATACTTGCGTCCGTATCGATATATCGATACTTCGGATCGATACGCCCATCCCTAACGCAGATAAAGAAATTTTAACTGAGGAAACCTGAAGACAATAAACATGCGATTGCACAAAATATATGGTATCTGTGTTCTTCACGCAATCTTGGGTATTTTTTATAAGGATAAAGTATATTTATAATGCAATGCTAATCGACATAGCCTTTATCACTGTATATAATGCTATAAAATAGTATGATTTCTGCCTTATTCTGTGATACGAAACCACGTCTGATCACAAAAATAAGTTATTTCAAACACTCGATTATGTTATGAAGTTAATATGGAGAGCATGTCAATAAATAAAAATATCTTTGTTGGACAACAGGTTTGTAAACAACTCATACACATGTAAAACTGTGTCGCACACGTGCTACTGTAGTACATTTACTCAAGGCTCAGACCGATTTTTGTCGCACTGTACAGCCCTATCCAAACCTGTTCCAGATTGTAGAAGGAGCTGCTCAATTTTACGTCCGCCTTCCTTCACGTCACTCCACACAGTCATACACAGAAATATGTCAACAACTAGACTTTATCGTTATTATCGCGGGAAGACGAGTTCTTATCGTGTGGAGAATTTTTACCGGTATATCGCAAACGATAAGATATCGCCCATCTCTAGAGTGTGCTCACTTGTGTGCACACATCGGGGCGGAACTCCGCTGTGCGCGGTACAGGCTGCAGAGAGCGCGACCATGTAACGTAGAGACAGAATTTACATGTCATGTAAATAAGATAAATAGCATAAGGCAAAAAAATGTTGTGGAAGTGTTCAGTGGTTACAGGAAGTTGTTCATATATGATTATATACAATATATATATATATATATATATATATATATATATATATATATATATATAACTTCATGGGAAACAGCTGGAAAGATGCTGACATTTCAGGGTCCGTACGATCATGTAGCTGCATTCAAAGCGATCTGTGAGGTTTGCTCAGGCGGCTCTAGTGCCTTAGGTGTATGCAGATTCTCACGAGAGCATTACATTAGCATTGGATAAGCATTTGTTGCTCGGTTGATTTGATTTTATTGGCAGGATGGTGTGTGTTTTAGGATTCCTGTGGTGAGGGAACAGGCCTCAGCTGTCGTAACTCATTCACACAGTCTGCTCTCTAGAGGGCCTCCAAAGGCAGTCTCTGTCTGGGAGCAGGGATGGGGTCCTGCCCCTTTAACACACACACACACACACACACACACACACACATAACCATACATAGTCTCTCCCTTTACTCTTTGACCTTTCTATTTTTGCTGGGAAGCTCAAGAGTTTTTTTATTATTCACCAGGGCTCCATCAGTTTGATCCAGAGCTCAGAACTTTATATACAGACTATTTACATTCCTCATTGGTGGGAAACTATTTTGGAAACAGTGTTGCATTTTACTTTTCCTGTTGTTGTTGTTATTGTATTAAACCACTTCCATAGTAAGGCTGTGTGATTTTTGACAAACCTCTTCATTTATGTTAATATTTTAATCACTGTTTATTTTCACTGAATGTAATGTGTTATGAGTGGCAGCTGCACGCTACAAACTTTATGTAGGTTACACATCCAGAATAAGCTGAGAACTATGTTCCTGTTTATTGTTGTTTCATGCATAATAAATTAGTGCTACCTAAATGGTCAGCTCCATTTTCAGCTTCTTAGCCTTCTTAGCAGCATGAAAAACAAAACAGTTATTTAAATTTTGAATAAATTACATGCAAAAAGTGAGAAATGTTAATGTCACGTGATTGTTTAGAAATCATTCTAATATGCTGATTTGCTGCGTAATTATTTGTCAAATATTATTGGTGATCAATTATTAATAGCTAATGGTTCTTATTATCAATGTTGAAAACTTTGCTGCTTAATATTTTTGTGGAAATCATAATTTTTTGGAATACTTTGAATAGTAAATCTTTACTGTCAGTTTTTATCAATTTAATGCATCCTTGCCCACTTTTGAATGCTAGTGCATCACCATTTCTGCAAAAATATTAACCAGCAAAAAACTATTTTCAACATTGATAATAATAGGAAATGTTTCTTGAGCAACAAATCAGATTTCTGAAGGATCATTTGAGACAGAAGCCTGGAGTAATGTCTGCTGAAAATTCAGCTTTGCATCACGACTCTAAATTAAATTTAAAAAATATTAAAATTGAAAACTTAATTCAATATTACTGTTTGTTTTTACTGTATTTTTGATTGCTTGGTGAGTGTAGTTTTTTTTGGTGCTAAAAATTAAATTATTATATTATATTATATAACAAGATAAAATATTAGCAGTTTTAATAAAAACAAAATTAACTACTGGCCTGACTGGAACAGCTAAAAATAGTCTAATAGTGTTTAATAGACCCGGTCTAGTTGCTCAGGATCATTAAATTAATTAAATGATTTTTCCTGCTAGCACCTACTGTATGTGTCTTGGTCAGTTTTTCAAGAAGTGGTTTTATTTCACAGTTTTTCCATCTATAGAGATTTATAGTCATGTGCTGCTAGTGTTATCTGTAGTGTTTGTCTGAAGTGCTCAGTCATTGAGCATGACGAGCTTAGCTAATTATAACCTGCTGATGTGCTCAGTGGCCCTTTGCTTTTGATGCCTTAGACATCTGATTCACAATACGTTTGATTAGCTTTTATTATTCTATGTGTCATCGTCTACATATCTAGACTAGTGTTGTTTGGTCAGCTGATCCCGAATTAGCCTTTGGCCTAAGTGCTGAACTGCCAAAGTATGTACAGCAGTGAGAGGCTACAGGAAAAGGCAGTTTGTAAACAGATGGGAGCTTTTATTTGCAGGGGATATTTGTTCAGTCTTGTTCTTTCCCATGCAGAGATTAGATAAGATGGAAATGGAAGTCTCACACTTTCATTTTCTCAGTTTTTTTTTTTTGGTTCTGTTTTCCGTATAACAATTTTTAAACTCTTTTTGTACATTCACAATACCCTGCATGAGGCTTTAGAGTTATTTGATTAAATTGAATGCAGACTTGGCCCTGATTACAAGACATATCGATTAGATTTGGTTTCCCTTAAGTAGGTGCTATGAATTTGTCAGCACCATTAAATTTACACTGTGTACTTGCATATTTTACTTCAATGCATTACTTACTGAATAGAATGCACAAAACTACAGTATCTTGTGATCTATTTTATCCGATATATTATATGATATTTAAAATTATTTTAAAATCAAAAATATCTAGACAGAGCCAGTCAAGTCCTATGGTAGGGCTGCACCATAAATCGAAATGGAATCGAGATTCGACAGAAGCTGGGATTGTCATGCGTATCTTTCAGTGAAGCACTGTTCTGTGATCAGCAGTAAATCTCCATCCAAAGGCCAGAGGGCGCTCTTGCGCTGAAACTCCAAATACATCCTCGCAGAAGAAACCCAGAAAATGCCTATCGCTGCAGCTGAATAAACAGAAGATTCAACTGCTTTCATTGATTCAATGTGACTAATAAACACACGACTATGGCAATATACGGTTTATCTGAGTTCTTATTATTATAATTTTCATTAAAATAAAGTATATTTATAATGCAATGCCTTTATCACTGCTTAAATACTATGAAATATGTTGCGTGCCTTATTCTGTGTAAGAAGCCACATCATATCACAGAAGGATTTATTTCAAACATTCGACTGACGTTATGAAGTGAGTTTGGAGTAAAAATATGTTATTAAATGTGGTATTTTCACATGCTTTCAGATGGAGCAGCATTTACTTCACAGAGCCGTAGTTCACTGAGAAGCTATGCAAACAGCTGTCATTATCGCCAACAATTTCTTCGATTTCATAATCGCGCAATAAAATGTGTTTTTTTTTTTTTGCGTAACTTGTCAGTGAACTATGGCTATGTGTAGTAAATGCTGCTCCATCTGAAAGCATGTGATGATCATTTACTGCTGATTACAGAACCGGCATTACTATCAAAATGCGCATGACAATCGCATTCGATTAATCGTGCAGCCCTATCCTATGACATTCAGAAAATAGCCTTGATTGAATACAACAATGTGCAGCCATTTCTACTCATAGATATTAAAAAAATAAACAGGCTATATATAATATATTGCACAAAACTAGCTTAGTACTTTTCTTGACACATTCAGTATTGTTAACGTCAGTCAATTTATTACAAAAGTGCTGATTTGAGGTTACTACTCTTAATTTATCCCCTTTAAATCACTATGAATAAGCTAAACTATAAATGATTAAGTCGGCCTCATTGATTAGTCCATTCTTGAATGAATAGGTTTACTGAAAAGTTAGCAGCTGATGAAAATATGTTTTAGAGGGAAGTGGAGCAGACATTTAGTTCTTGAAGTTGGCAAATCTTGTGATGCAGACGTCTTGGGTGAGCCCAGTTTAAGAATAGATTTGAGCATTTTCTTTTTTGGAAGGTGCTATTTTAAGGCCGCAGTTCTTCCCCATAAACATACTAACAACCGAAGATGGTACATGTGCTTTGTTAAAGGAATGTTTAGGGCTGAACTGTGTCTGAAATGACTGAACTGTATCATGCACTCTTTGTACCAGAGTTTTTGGATTTGTATGCAGGTAAGACCATCTAAATAACACTGCTGTGCTGAGTGATTATGTATCAGTTATTAATTATGATGATGATGATGATGATGATGATAATAATTATTATAATTTTTATTATTAATAATAAGCCATTACAACAGCAATTATTATCATTGTTGTTCTTAAATATTGATAATATAAATTAAGTATTTATTATATTTAATAATTATAATTAATTTTAATTGTGTAATACTACTACTACTACTACTACTACTAATAGAAACTATAAAATATTATTTAGTTAATATCATTAATTATTAATAGTAATATTAATAACATTATATACAAATTATAATAACTATTTTAGTCAAGTTAAATACAATTTAATATGTTTAACTATAAATATTTTAATGATCATGATAGTTTTTATTATTATTATTTATTTATTTTTAATATTATAAAATAAATGACTAATTTATTCAATACTATTATTAATTAATAATAACATTATGAAATACAAATTATAATATCTATTTTAGTAATGTTAAATAAATATATGTAACTATTAATATTTTAATGATAGTTATTATTATTTTAATATAAATTAAACAACTAATTTAGTCAATAATATTACTAATAATATTAATAACATTATTAAATAAAATTATAATAGCTATTTTAGTAATGTTAAATATAAAATGTTTGTAACTATTAATATTTAATTAATTTTGAAGATAATGATGATACTAGTTTTTAAATAATAAAATATATAATATAATAATAATAATAATAGTAATTATTATTATTACTATTATTATTATTAAAATATTGCCGTATAAAGCCAATTTTATTTTAGGCCAATCCCTGAGCTTAAGGACGTCTTAGACTGTAATAATATACTGTATTAACATGGGGGAAAGCATAGATATACACTTTACTCCTTTCTGTTTCAGAGCCTAATTTTTCCCAAAGTCCCATGATGGACAGGAGTGTAAGTTTGTCAGGCTCCTCATCTGCCCCCTTGCGCTGTCTCTCTGTCTTTCTCCTGCTTTCTCTTCAGCTGCTCCTCTGCTCCTGACGTGTCGTTCTCTTGCAGACTGAGCTGCTTGACAGCAGCATGGTGACCATTTCCTGTGCTGCTGTGCTTCTGCTGCTGATGGTTCCCAGATGGCTGTAGAAAGCTCTTTCTCTCTCTTTCTCTTTTCTTTATTTGGAATAAAGCCTAGTTATGGGCCTGAGTACATTAAGAGGAGGTGTTGGAGAGAGAGCGAAATGAGTAGGCTGCAGGACCTGCACTGGAAAACAGAGCCGGGTGGGATTGAAGAATCAGTTTTGGCTATTGTAGTGACACTCCAGAATGACTGACATAATAATCCAAAATTACTGTAGAAGAAAACATGTGTGCCCTGTGAACATTAAATCAGAGATATGCAACCTGGATCGGTTTTATTGTGCTGCACCAAAATGAAATGAAAATTCTTGGCCAATGGCCATAACCAAAAATGTGGCTTCTCTGCATTCTCACACGACCGACTCTTTTTGTGTACTATATTACTAGGCAAATCACAATCTCTGTGCAAGCATGGAAAAACAATCTTCATTAATGCCCTGATAATATGTAGCAATAGGGATGTTAATGCACAATTAGAAAGCAAAATAGTAGCCTGAAATCATGCGGCATGCTAAAGGTGTATGGCAGTGATTCCTGCTTTACTATTCATAGCAAAAGGAATTTTATTTTACTCCGTTTGAGTTAGCAGTCTAAGTGGAACCTGCAAAATAGTGATGAGAAATTGAGACATTGTCTTTACCTGCTGTACCTAGTCACTGTTGTTGATTCAGCATGCTTTGGTCTAGTGAAGTGAAAGTGACGTGGCCAAGTATGGTGACCCATACTCGGAATTAATGCTCTGCATTTATCCCATCCAAAGTGCACACACACCGCAGTGAACACACACCCGGAGCAGTGGGCAGCCATTTTTTTTTTTGCTGTGGTGCCCGAGGAGCAGTTGGAGGTTCGGTGCCTTGCTCAGTACCTCAGTCGTGGTATTGAAGGTGGGAGAGAGCGCTGTACATTCACTCCCCCCACCTACAATCCCCCGGTACGAGACTTGAACCTGCAACCTTTGGGTTACGAGTCCGACTCTCTAACCATTAGGCCACAACTTCCCTTATGCTCAATATAAATGTCATCTTCAGTATGTGCGCACTGTATGTGTATAGCCAGATTTTCGAACCTTGCATACTTTTTTGTAATTAAAGTAATGGTGTCAGAATTAGCGCGTTAACGCAGGCGATTAATTTTTTCAGTGTAATGCGTTAAAAATATTTAATGCAATTAAGACAGGGGCGGGGCTAAGGTTGGCCACCCCACTCACAATTGCTGCTTCTGTCACTTTTTCTCTTGACAAGAAGTGCATTTATTCAGTCGGAGAACGGGAGATGTTTCAGACACGAGCTCCACTTCACTTCAGCACCAGGCGCGAGTCAAACGAGTGTGGAAACGGTACTGTGCTCGCAGCGCGTGCTCTTCAATTGCACGCACAAAGGTGCCG
The DNA here is from genome assembly GCF_001515645.1 of Sinocyclocheilus grahami. Classification (NCBI taxonomy): domain Eukaryota; kingdom Metazoa; phylum Chordata; class Actinopteri; order Cypriniformes; family Cyprinidae; genus Sinocyclocheilus; species Sinocyclocheilus grahami. The sequence continues at coordinate 152,874 of NW_015505196.1, forward strand.
GCGCACGCTGTAGCCTGTATCCTTTCATATCAAAGCGCAAAATAAACTACGTGCATGCAGTGTCATGGTCAATTAAGTCATGAAGTTACCAAAAAGGCGATTAAAGCTGCCTTAAAACTGTGCATGCATGTAATATATTTTATATGAATCACATTTAAGAACATGTCTCTGAAATGGTTTTCAAAACTGTCCTGGAGCAGCCCAGCACTGTCTCACTCATCTAACACACCCTATTTAACTCGTCAGCTCATTAATAGAGACTTTTAAGACCTGAAGTGGGTCAGAAAAGGTAATGCATGTCAGATCTACGTCACGTTCAGCAGCGGCAGCTCTTAAAGAAATAACAGCCAAAATAACCCAATAACCAGCTGCTGTGATGTCTATTAATCAAAGGACAAAAAAAAAAAAGAGGAAAAAATTACTTTTCCAGTTTTAAGGATTCGTCTATATTTAATTTAGTGTTTGATAACTTCAATTTAAGTTTCTGTATATTTCTACTGAAGGGCACAGGTAAATATGACGTTTATGTGAAGATTGTTTTAAGTTCACTTAAATTAGAAGTTATTTTTTAAAGTCTAATAAATGTTAAAATTGATAGCTCTCAATTATACTGTAATGTTGAATGACTATAATCAAATTTCAATTTTATGGAGAAATCAGTATTGGTACTGACCTTCAGTCATAAAAAAGATGCCATTAAACAAATATTTAAAAAATATGTACTGTCTTTTATGTTGTTTGTACATTCATTTGAAGATTGAATGGGAAATTATTGCAATATAAAAGTATATTTAAAAACTTTAATGTTAGGTGGGAATAATCGCGATTAATTTCAGAAAAATGTGCGATTAAGAAGTAAAAAAATAATAATTAATCGATAGACAGAACTAAATTAAAGTTGTGAAACTTGAATCGTTATCATTATTGACTGGTAACTAAATATGTGTAGCTAAATATACACTATGTAATGATAGTAAAATAATAATAAAACATTTTTTCGGTCACACTTTATTTTAAGGTCCTATTCTCACTATTAAAAAACTATTAACTACGACTTTTGCCTCAATAAACTTCTAATTTGCTACTTATAAATAGTTAGTAAGGTAGTTGTTAAGTTTAGATATTGGGTAGGATTAGGGATGTACACAGCTAGTGTGGATAAACAACTAGTTAATAGTGAGAATTGGTCCCTGTACTAAAGTGTTACCTTTATTTCTTTAAAATATTATTTTATATTTTAAATATAATATTATTTTTAATGTTATTAAATAAAATTTTAAAATATTTAAATGGTATTGTTAGGTTTTGGTTACAGTTTTGGTAACACGTCATAGTAAGTTTATGCATTATCTTGAACTAATAAGCAATAATGAACAATCTTACATATTACATTTTTAACATCAGTTAATTTATTGTGAATGAATTAACAATGAACAACAGTATATTTAAAAATTAAGATTAACCTAGATTAATAAAAAAGACAAAATTGAGAAGTGAACATTTTTATACTTTATTCTCCCTCATGTCTTTCCAAACCCATAAGACTTTTATTTATATTTGAGACACGAATTAAGGTATTTCTAATGAAACCTGAGATTTCTGTCCCTCCATTGAAAGTCCAAACTTTGACAAAGTGCATAAAGAGATAATGCAATCCAAGTCATCTGAAGAGACACAATTGCTTTATATGATGAACAGATAGGCTCTTTTTCAAGTTTAACACACATACATGCAAGAGCAAATCAAATATGGTAAATGGAAACGCAACTCTAACTGTAAAAGAAACTCATTTGGTGGTAAGGAAATGATAACAGCACTTTCATTTTTGAGTAAACTAACTCTTTATCAAGTTGAAACTTATTGTAAACTGTTACCTATTTAATATGGTTACGGCCAGATATGGTATTTGAACCATAAAGAGCTGGACGAGGGGCTTCTAGGTTTCGGACTAAATGATTCTCAGCTTCTCCCTGTCCCTACTCAGGATCACAGTGGGCTACTAGTGTGTAGGAGGGGTCAGGCTGGAGACAAGCTGTGAAATGCCGCCGCCGCCCCGTGTAATTTCTCAGGTTACCGTGAGTCTGCCGGGGCCTGGCTCGCATTGGACCACCCTTCCCCCTCGTTGCGAGTGAGCTCTCAGCGACAGTCTGGGAGAGTGCCTCTCTCTCCTGATCACATTAGAGGGGCTGTTCAATGTGGCTTGATATCTCCAGCCTGGCATCGAGCCAACAAAGATATTGTTCATGTGTATAGCTGTGAGAAGCAAAAATACCTCCAATATAGACCATGCAGTGCACAGGCTTGTTTCTGATGTGAATGCAGTGGTGTGGACACCTCCGTCCTCTCCAGAAGTGCTGATTGACGATGTCTTGTTTCCAGTCTTCATTTGATTCCTAATTATTAGTTCAGTAACCTTCATTATCCTTTGTTCCGTGAACTTTGGATGAAGTTTCACTCCAGTAAATCTGCTCAGCTCTCAAGGTCAGTACGGGTTCCTTTCATTTCCTCAATGCACGTTTTGTTGATTTTACGGGTTTTGGAGAAAGACACCTGGCTTACACTGCAGACGAGTGGCTCTAGAGTTTCTGTTGTTTCTGTCTCTATATGAGCAGGTGCTTACAGCCTGCAGATGTTTTAACTGTGGAGTGTGTATGCTTGACTTTGGAACCTGAACCATTCACTGGGTTATTATATTCTCTGTTTGATGATGACCATTTATATATTGTTTCCACCCAATTTAAATTTGCATCCGCTGCATGTGTGAAAGCTTACATTTATTCGGTATTGCTTTGCTTTCACCTGTCTCACTGTAAGTGAGCCATTTTGTAGGATGATTTCCTTAAAACATGTAGACACTGTGACGCTCCATGACATTATCAAAACATAAGTGTTTGTTTGAGAGGCCAAAACAGCAGTGGCTCAAACAGGGAGTTGGCATGGGATGAAACTGTCGGTTTGACAAACCAATGGAAACCATTAGAGAGTGTTCGCAAAACCTGTTTGGAAATGTTTGATGATGCCAGCTGCACAGAAATTATGCATTTTAACTTTTAGTTCTGAGTTTTGTGTCCTTCAGAAATAATATTTATAATAATACTTTTATATTTTATTAAAGTTTGAATGAAATTTAATTTCACCTTATCTATTATATTATATGCATGTTATTGATCTTATTACTGATTTATCCATGCATGTTTTGCTTTGTTGTTTTTATTTTTATTTTATATATTTTACCTTGTAATTTTTCATTAAAACGCAACTTCTCTCTAGTGATGTGTGCTGGATGTTTCCAAGACAATTTGTGCTTAAACTTCACCTTTTTCTTACAATCTACTGCAAACGTGCATTCACATCTCCCTCCATCCAATCAACAACTGATGGAAAGAACCAAGTTTTCCATTTCACTTGGATAAACCTCAAAATACCGTTATGTTGCAACTTCAATATAAAAACAACTTGCAGTGTTCTTTAGTTTATGATTTTTAGAGTTCTCATGGTCATAGAAATATCAGGGAATTTTAAAATAGGCCTAGAAAAATACTTAATTTGCTGCTTATTAATAGTTAGTAAGGTAGTTGTTGAGTTTAGGTATTGGGTAGGATTAGGGATGTAAAATATGGTCATGCAGAATATGTGCTTTATAAGTACTAATAAACAGCCAATATGTTAATAATAGGCATGTCAATAAGTAACTAGTTAATAGTGAGAATTGGTCCCTATACTAAAGTGTTACCACCTTTTCTAGCTGTCATGTTTACCTTTGGTGTAGCCAAACAAGCTGAAAAACTAAGAAAGCCTTGTGTGGGTCTTCTTCCTGACACCTGAGTCGTGGAGGTCAGTGTCTGTTTTGGGCCCTGCTGCCCAGTGTTAGGTACTAAAAAAGAGGGAATTTTTTGGGCAGGCGGTCGGAGAGACCTAAGCAGTGCTCCAGTCATGTGAAGAGAGGCCGTCAAGGCCAGAAGAATGTGTTGAATGTGAATGACGCAGCTTTGACGGAGACATGTGACTTTAAGAGCGATAGATGGAAAGGAAAGGGGATCGAGGAGGAGGGCAGATGACTCATGCAGGCGAAGTGCCACCCTGCTGACCTTTTTATGCTCGCGTAACTATCGCCCCCTTGGATCAAAGAGCAGGGATAGAGGGAACTGAAGAAAAGAGTGTGCCTACCCTGTTTGCGTACATCTGAGTTTGTTGATGTCATGCCCCTTTGTTTCTCTCTATCTTGGTCAGATGACTAGCCCATGCCTTACCACTTGGTGTTCCACAGCTAGTGCTTAGACGTAATCCGTAACCTTTGAAATATGAACCTTTGAGGGTACACACTCATAAAGACGCTTGCAAACTTTTGTGCCTTTGTTTTTAAATGTCAGCATTATTATGCATTATTAGTCTTGAACGCCGCGCACAAATGACGTCGCTGTCGACCAGCTTACGTCATTTCCTAGTACACACTCGGTGCGAATGCAACCCTTTAAATAGTACTGGGAAATAGTTGGCGAAAAATCATCCCAGTACTTTAGTACCGTACATTTAGTTCTGGAACTAAAGCGGTGCGAAAGGGCCTTAAGTGTTGCAAGTGGTCAGGCATGACATATTGGCCAATTAGATTAGTATATTGGCCAATACAGTGATATTATTGGACAGTACTTTCTTAGCTGTTAGACAGTCAGTTGTATTGTATCTTATATAAACACATCAGGGTTTGCTGGATATTAGCATTATATGAACAGCATATTAGCAAAAGCGATCGAGCAGAGTGAATTAAATCACAAATTGTTGAGGAAAATTTGGGCCTTTATACGAAATAATGAAATAGTCATGAAAATGGTTTTCATTATGCCATGAAAAGCTATCCAAAGCATGAAATTGGCAATCTATTTAATGTAGAGGCTTAAAAAAAAAACTACAAAAAAGTCCCATTGCTTGTAAAAGAACAAAGATACAGATACAGGTGCATCTCAATAAATTAGAATGTCGTGGACAAGTTCATTAATTTTAGTAATTCAACTCAAATTGTGAAACTTGTGTATTAAATAAATTCTCTGCACACAGACTGAAGTAGTTTAAGTCTTTGGTTCTTTTAATTGTGATGATTTTGGGTCACATTTCACAAAAACCCACCAATTCACTATCTCAACAAATTAGAATACTTCATAAGACCAATAAAAAAAACATTTTTAGTGAATTGTTGGCCTTCTGGAAAGTATGTTCATTTACTGTACATGTACTCAATCCTTGGTTGGGCCTCCTTTTGCATGAATTACTGCATCAGTGCGGCGTGGCATGGAGACAATCAGCCTGTGGCACTGCTGAGGTGTAATGGAAGCCCAGGTTGCTTTGATAGCGGCTTACAGGTCATCTGCATTGTAGGGTCTGGTTACACCAGACCCAACAATGCAGATGACCTGAAGGCCGCTATCAAAGCATCCTGGGCTTCCATTACACCCGAGCAGTGCCACAGGCTGATTGTCTCCATGCCACGCCGCACTGATGCAGTAATTCATGCAAAATGAGGCCCAACCAAGTATTGAGTACATGTACAGTAAATGAACATATTTTCCAGAAGGCCAACAATTCACTAAAAATGTTTTTTTCATTGGTCTTATGAAGTATTCTAATTTGTTGAGATAGTGAATTGGTGGGTTTTTGTGAAATGTGAGCCAAAATCATCACAATTAAAAGAACCAAAGACTTAAACTACTTCAGTCTGTGTGCAGATAATTTATTTAATACACGAGTTTCACAATTTGAGTTGAATTACTGAAATAAATGAACTTTTCCACGACATTCTAATTTATTGAGATGCACCTGTACTTGATACTACAGATATTTTAATAATAATTTGTATTTATTAACCGTTTTTAAATTCCAATAACTAAAATGTGGATAACTAAAACAAAAGTAAAAATTCATCAAATTAGTTATTATTTTTAAAGTAATGTAGACCTATCATAAGTTTTATTACTTTAAGTATTTTTTTTGTTTTTTAAATATCAATTTACAACCAAATAATAACCATAGTTAACAAACAAAAACATCCTAATATATGATAGAGTTGTGAAACCCTAAAACACATTTAAATAAGTTAAGATTTATTGATGAATTGATTATTACTTTATTTATTACTCAAACAGGATAGTCGGATAAAAAGGGTGAATAGGATCATAGAGGATAACAAGCTGGGATTTGAACTCTGGTTACCCTAAAGCTCAATTAGACAAATCAACTATTATATAATGTAGCTACTTTTAAAAAAAATATCTGTCAGCCATAGGGGCACTACTAATGCTGCTCTGAAATCTACTCCAACATACTTTAAATTCTAACGTCTTATTACAATGGTGTATGTCCATATAGTTAGTAAGACTGTACTTTATTAGAAAAAGTGTCTGTGTATCTATCAGAAGCCTGAGTGAACTTTACATTAGGTTAATAGCTATTGATCATTGACCTGGTTTCTACTTTGACAAGCACGATGTAGTACAGCAGTCGCAGTTTAGTTGACCTTCAGAAGTCTTTTTCCTTATCATAGCACGTCACACAGTGCTTCAGTGCTTGTGAGGGTGAACCACAGACAGCTTCTGTGTATTCACCAAAATACTTTTAACTGTGGCAAACTCGTTTGATTGGCACATGGGAGAGGCTGTGATGAAGTGCACTGTCTTTATCTATAGAATCAGCATTCAGCAAGAAGGGAAAGACAAAATAAGTGTTTGTTCAGCACAGGCTGCAGTTTCCATTGTGTCTATTAACAACACAAATATCGTTATACTGGAGATACATGTGGCAAGATCAGCACAATTTTTCTTTTTTTTTTAACCTAAAATGTCAGAGAACTTTATAATTAAAACTCATAAATCACAATCAGTGCTACAACTAAAAAAAAAAGTGTCATAATGTTCAGAGAAAGTTAATGTCCATCTCCATTCCCATATGTTAATTAAATCATCACATATGTTAATGGGTGACTTGTAGGCATGTTTTCTCCCAGCCTGCTCCAGGACACAATGTTCTCTGTAGGGGGTCACTGCTCTAATGGGCTGAAATCATGTGTTTTACACACCTCTCACCCATTACCACCTGCTCGGACTTTAACAAGACTGTAATTTATGTGTGTGCACAGCCCAAAAATTTTGGAGAATATCAACTGAACGAAAGCTGCGTACACTCTAGGCTTGCCATGATAGACGGTGTTGACGATGATACCGGTGTTAAGCCGCAACACCGGTTACGTCACTTGCCCACCGCGTCACCGACACCCACCGTCGTTTAGATTTTTTTATAGAAATAAATATCATTTTAGTTCAGTAAAAAAACAGACACTACAATTAAAAACTAAACGCGGCTGCTCAATGGTGCGTGCCGAACGACAGTCGCATCACAGATCAGATTTCATTTCTCCAGTGAGGAGATGAGTCGAGCTGACTGACAAGAAGAGTGAGGTGAGACAGACAAGACGATCACGGATGATTTAGTTTCAAAACGAGATGCAAAAGCGCCTGTTTGGCAATATTTTGGATTTTGAAAAGCCTGTTGACTTTTGCCGTTTATCTAAGGTGATTTTGGAAGTTTTTTTAAAACATTTGTTTCTTATTTAATTGGTTCCACATTATTTGCTGATTTTTACTTTATTTAAACTTTGTGTCATTTATTTATTTTATTTGACATCAAGATGTATGCCGTGCCTCCAAGCTTTCTTACTCGTTTTGCTAATAAATGTTCTATGTTTCTTAATTATTTGGTTATATATACATGTTTACTTAGCCTATTTCCAGTTTTGTATACCTATTTAAACTTTATGTAAGTTATTTGTTATTTTATATTAGGCATAGCCTGCCCTATAGCATGGTGTATTTGTTTTGTTAATAAAAGTTCTATGTTTTATATACAGTGGGTACGGAAAGTATTCAGACCCCCTTAAATTTTTC